>NC_054386.1:0-212500 GCF_017654675.1 Xenopus laevis
AGGGTTAGGATTGGCTATTAGGGTTAGGGTTTGCTGTTAGGGTTTAGGTTAGCTGTTAGTTAGGGGTTGGCTGTTAGGGTTAGGTTGGCTATTAGGGTTAGGATTGGCTATTAGGGTTAGCGTTGAGCTTTAGGGTTAGGGTTTGAGCTATTAGGCGTTAGGGTGGCTGATCTAGGGTTAGGATTGGCTACTTAGGGTTAGGTTGGCTATTAGGGTTAGGGTTGGCTATTTAGGGTTAGGAATGGCTGTTAGGAGTTTGCGGGCTTTATTTAGGTTCAGGGTTGGCTGTAGGTAGGTTGGCTTGTTTAGGGTTGGCTATTTAGGGTTAGCGGTGGCTGTTAGTTAGGTTGGCATTAGGGTTGGCTGTTAGGGTTAGGTTGGCTGTTAGGGTTAGGTTTGCTGTAGGGTTGGCCTATTAGGGTTAGGGTTGGCTGTTAGGGTTGGCTATTAGGGTTAGGGTTGGCTGTTAGTTAGGGTGAGGTAGGTTGGCTATTTAGGGTTAGGGTTGGCTGTTAGGGTTATAGGGTGGCTGTTTAGGGTTAGGATTGGCTATTAGGCGTTAGGGTTGGCTTAGGGTTAGGGTGGCTATTAGGGTGAGGATGCTATTAGGGTTAGGGTTGCTATTAGGGTTAGGGTTGGCTATTAGGGTAGGGTGGCATTAGGGTTGGCTATTAGGGTTGGCTATTAGGGTTTAGGGTTGGCTATTAGGGTTAGGATTGCTATTAGGGTTAGTCTTGGCTATTTAGGGTTAGGGTGCTATTAGGCTAGGGTTGGCTATTAGGTTTGGGCTATTAGGGTTAGGGTTGGGCTGTTAGGTTAGGGTTGGCTGTTAGGGTTAGGGTTGGGCTGTTAGGGTAGGGGTTGGCTATTAGGTTGGCTGTTAGGGTTAGGTGGCTGTTTTGAGTCGGTTGGATTGGCTTAGGTTAGGTTTGGCTGTTAGGTTAGGGTTAGGGTTAGGGTTGGCTATTTGGGTAGGGTTTGGCTGTTGGTTAGGGTTGGCTGTTAGGTTTGCTATTAGGTTAGGGTTGGCTTATTAGGGTTAGGATTGGCTATTAGGGTTAGGGTGGCTATTAGGTTAGGGTTGCTAGAGTTAGGATTGGCTATTAGGGTTAGGTTGCTTTAGGTGGTTGTAGGGTATGGCTTGTTAGGGTTAGGTTGGCTTTAGGGTTAGGTTGGCTATTAGGGGTAGGATTGGCATATTTAGGGTTAGGGTTGGCTGTTAAGGGTTGGCTATTAGGGTTAGGTGTTGGCTATTTAGGGTTAGGATTGGGCTATTAGGGTTAGGGTTGGCTGTTGGGTTAGGGTTGGCTGTTTAGGGTTGTAGGGTTGGCTGTTAGGGTTAGGGTTGGCTATTAGTTAGGATTGCTATCAGGTTAGGGTTGGCTGTTAGGGTTGCTATTAGGGTTAGGGTTGCGCTACTTAGGGTTTAGGTTGGCTATATAGGTTTAGGGTTGGCTATTTAGGTTAGGGTTGGGCTATTAGGTGAGGATTGGCTATTTAGGTAGGGTTTGCTGTGAGGGTAGGGTTGGCTGTAGGGTAGGTTGGCTGTTTAGGGTTAGGGGTGCTATTAGGGTCAGGATTGGGCATTAGGGTAGGCGTTGGCTGTTAGGTTGGCCTATTGTGTGTTAGGTTGGCTATTTAGGGTTCAGGCGTTGGCTATTTAGGTTAGGGTTGGCCTATAGGGGTAGGGTTTGGCTAATTTAGGGTTAGGATTGGGCTTTAGGGTTAGGGTTTGCTGTTTAGGGTTTTAGGGTTGGCTGTTAGGGTTAGGGTTGGCTGTTAGGGTTAGGGTATGCTATTAGGGTTAGGATTGGCATTAGGTTTATGGGTTGCGATTAGGGTTAAAGGGTTGGTATTAGGGTTTAGGGTATGGTATTAGGGTTAGGATTGGCTATTAGTGTGTAGGTGGCTATTTAGGGTTTCAGGTTGGCTATTAGGGTTAGGGTTGCTATTAGGTTAGGATTGGCTATTAGGGTTAGGGTTTGCGGGTTAGGGTTAGGGTTGGCATGTTAGGGTTAGGTTGGCGTGTTTAGGGTTTAGGTTGGCGTATTAGGGTTAGGATGGCTATTAGGTTAGGGTTGGCTATTAGGGTTAGGGTTGGCTATAGGGTTAGGGTGGCTAATTAGGTTGGCTATTGACGGTTGGCTATTAGGTGGCTATTAGGTTTGGCTATTAGGGTAGGGTGGCGATTAGGGTAGGATTGGCTATTAGGGTATAGGGTTGGCCTATCTAGGTTAGGATTGGCCATTAGGGTTAGGCGTTGGCTGTTAGGGTTAGGTTGGCTGTTAGGTGGCTATTAGGGGTTTAGGGTTGGCTTGTTGGGTTAGGGTTGGCTATAGGCGTTGGCTGTTAGGGTTAGGGTTGGCTGTTAGGGTAGGGTTGGCTGTTAGGGTTGGCTTTTAGGGTTAGGGTTGGCTATTAGGGTTAGGTTGGCTGTTAGGGTTGGCTATTAGGTTAGGTTAGCTTATTAGGGGTTAGCTATTAAGGGTTAGCTATTTAGGGTAGGGTTGGGTATTAGGGTTAGTTTAGGCTCTAGGGTTTGGGAATAGGTATAGGTTAAGATTAGGGTTAGGTTTGGGTGTTATGGTTGGGTGTTGGTTTGTTGTTAGGTGTTAGAGGTATTAGGGTAAGTTGGGGTTATTAGGTTAGGTATTAGGGTTGGGGATTAGGGTAGGGATAGGTATGTAGAGGTTAGGGATAGGGTTAAGTTGGGGTTAAGTTGGGGGTTTTAGGGTTGGGTATTAGGGGTGAGGGTTGGTATGTGGGTTAGTTATTAGGGTTGAGGTTGGTTATTAGGGTTAGTTATTAGGGTTAGGGGTGTTATAGGGTTAGTTATGGTAGGTTTAATATAGGGTTAGGGTATTAGGGTACGGGGTTGGTTATTAGGGTAGGTATTTAGTAGGGGTCTGGTTATTAGGGTTAGTATTAGGATTAGGGTTGGATATTAGGGTTAGTATTAGATTAGGGGGATATTAGGTAGGTATTAGGGTTGGCTATTAGGTTAGGGTTTGGCTATTAGGGTGGCTATTAGGGTTATTAGGGTGGCTATTAGGGTTAGGGTTGGCTATTAGTTAGCTATTAGGGTTAGGGTTGGCTATTAGGGTTAGCTATTAGGGTTAGGTTGGCTATTACTAAGGGTTAGGGTGGCTTAGTAGGTGCTATTAGGGTTAGGGTTTAGCTATTAGGGTTAGAGTTGCTATTAGGATTAGGGTTGGCTAATTAGCGTTAGGTTGGCTATTAGGTTAGCTATTAGGGTTAGGGTTGGCTATTAGGGTTAGGTGTTAGGGTTGGGAATAGGTATTAGGGTTGGGTTATTAGGGTTAGAGTTGGGTATTAGGGTTAGGTTTAGGGGTTGGGAATAGGTATTAGGGTTGGGTATTAGGGTTAGAGATTATGTTAGGTTTGGGTTTAGGGTTGGGGTGTTAGGTTTGTTATTAGGTTAGGTGTTATTAGGGTTAGTTGGGGTTAGGTATTAGGGGTAGGGATAGGTTTAGGGTTAGGTTTAGGGATTAGGTTAAATTTGGGGGTTAGGGTTGGTATTAGGGTTAAGTTGGGGTTATTAGGGTTATTAGGGTTAGGTTAGGTTAAGGGTTGGTTATTAGGGTTAGGTTATTAGGGTTAGGGGTTGGGGTTGGTTATTAGGGTTAGGGTATATTGGTTATTAGGGTTGTTATTAGGTTATTTAGGGTAGGGGTTTTATTAGGGTTAGGTTTAGGGTATTAGGGGTTGGTAGGTTAGGTATTAGGGTAGGGGTTGGTATTAGGGTTGGTATTAGGGTTATTAGGGATATTAGGGTTAGGTATTATTAGTTGGATATTAGGGTTAGGTATTAGGTGTTGGCTATTATTAGGGTTGGCTATTAGGGTTAGGGTGGCTATTAGGGTTAGCTATATTAGGGGTTAGCTATTAGGGTTAGGGTTGGTATTAGGGTTAGGGTTAGGGTTAGCTATTAGGGTTAGCTATTAGGTTGGCTATTATGTTGGCTATTAGGGTTAGGGTTGGCTATTAGGTTAGGGTTTTGGCTATTAGGTTAGGTTGGCTATTAGGGTTAGGGTTAGCTATTAGTTAGTTAGGGTTAGCTATTAGGGTTAGGGTTGGCTATTAGGGTTAGGTGTTAGGGTTGGGAATAGGTATTAGGGTTAGAGATTAGGGTTAGGTTTGGGTGTTAGGGTTGGGGTGTTAGAGTTTGTTGTTTAGGTTAGGGTATTAGGTTAATTTAGGGTTAGGGTTAGTATTAGGGTGGGTATTAGGTTAGGGATAGGTATTAGGGTTAGGGATTAGGGTTAAATTTGGGGGTTAAGTTTGGGGGTTAGGGTTTGGGTATTAGGTTAGGGTTGGGTATTTGGGTTAGTTATAGGTAGGGGTTGGTTATTAGGGTAGTGGTAGGGGTTGGATTAGGGTTTAGGTATTATGGTAGGGTTGGTTATTAGGGTTAGGTATTAGGGTAGGGGTGGTTATTAGGGTTATTAGGATTAGGGTTGGATATTAGGGTTAGTATTAGGGATAGGGCTTGGATTAGGGTTAGGTATTGGGTTGGCGTATTAGGGTTAGGTGTTGGCTATTAGGGATAGGTTGGCATAGGTTAGCTATTAGGGTTAGGGTTGGCTATTAGGGTTAGCTATTAGGGTTAGGGTTGGCTATTAGGGTAAGCGTTGGCTATTAGGGTTAGCTATTAGGGTTAGCTATTAGGTTTAGAGTTGGCTATTAGGGTTAGGGTTGGCTATTAGCGTTAGGGTTGGCTATTAGGGTTAGCTATTAGGGTTAGGGTTGGCTATTAGGGTTAGGTGTTAGGGTTAGGGTTGGGAATAGGTATTAGGGTTGGGTATTAGGGTTAGAGTTGGGTATTAGGGTTAGGTATTAGGGTTGGGAATAGGTATTAGGGTTGGGTATTAGGGTTAGAGATTAGGGTTAGGTTTGGGTGTTAGGGTTGGGGTGTTAGGGTTAGGTGTTAGGGTATTAGGGTTAAGTTTGGGGGTTAGGGTTAGGTATTAGGGTTGGGTATTAGGGTTAGGGATAGGTATTAGGGTTAGGGATTAGGGTTAAATTTGGGGGTTAGGGTTGGGTATTAGGGTTAAGTTTGGGGGTTAGGGTTGGGTATTAGGGTTATTTATTAGGGTTAGGTATTAGGGTAAGGGATTAGGGTTGGGTATTAGGGTTAGGGATTTGGGTTAGGGTTGGGTATTAGGGTTAGGTATTAGGGTTGCGTATTAGGGTTAGGGTTGGGGATTAGGTTTTTATAAGGGTTAGGGCTGGGTATTAGGGTGAGGTATTAGCGTTGGTTATTAGGGTTAGGGTATTAGGGTTAGGTATTAGGGTTAGTGTATTAGGGTTAGGGATAGGTATTAGGTTGGGGGTAAGGGTTTGGTATTAGGGTTAGGTTAGGGTTGGGTATTAGGGTTGGGGATAAGGGTTAGGTTGGGTATTAGGGTAAGGGATTAGGTTGGGTATTAGGGTTGGCGTGGGTTATTAGGATTAGGGTGGGTTATTAGGGTTGGGTATTAGGGTAATAGGGTTAAGAGGTTAGAGTTGGGTATTAGGGTTAGTGTTGGGGTTAAGGGGTTAGTGTTGGGTATTAGGGTTAGTTATTAGGGTTGGTGATTAGGGTTAGGTGTTAGGGTTGGGTATTAGGCTTGGGTATTAGGGTTGGGTATTAGGGTTGGGTATTAGGGTTGGGGATTAGGGTTAGGGATTAGGGTTGGGGATTAGGGTTAGTGTTGGGTATTAGGGTTAGGGATAGGTATTAGGGTTTGGTATTAGGGTTAGGTTTGGGTGTTAGGGTTTGGTATTAGGGTTAGGTTTGGGTGTTAGGGTTGGGTATTAGGGTTAGGTATTAGGGTTGGGTATTAGGGTTAGGTTTGGGTGTTAGGGTTGGGTATTAGGGTTAGGTATTAGGGTTAGGGTTGGTTATTAGGGTTAGTTTATTAGGGTTGGGTATTTGGGTTAGGTATTAGGTATTAGGGTTAGGTATTAGGTTGGGTGTTAGGGTTTGGTATTAGGGTTAGGGTTGGGGTTAGGTATTAGGGATTATGGTTAGGTATTAGGGTTGTGTATTAGGGTTGTGTATTAGGGTTAGGGTATAGGTTGGGGATAGGTATTAGGGTTGGGTATTAGGGTTAGGTTTGGGTGTTAGGGTTGGGTATTAGGGTTAGGGATTAGGGTTGGGTATTAGTGTTAGTTATTAGGGTTAGGGTTGGGTATTAGGGTTAGGTATTAGGGTTAGGGTTGGATATTAGGGTTAGTGTATTAGGGTTGGATATTAGGGTTAGTGTATTAGGGTTAGGGATAGGTATTAGGTTGGGTATTAGGGTTAGGGTTGGGTATTAAGGTTAGGTATTAGGGTTGGGGGTTAGGGTTTGGTATTAGGGTTAGGTATTTGGGTTGGGGTTAGGTATTAGGGATTATGGTTAGGTATTAGGGTTGGGTATTAGGGTTGTGTATTAGGGTTGGGGATTAGGGTTAGGGTATTAGGGTTAAGGTTGGGGATAGGTATTAGGGTTAGGTTTGGGTGTTAGGGTTGGGTATTAGGGTTAGGGATTAGGGTTGGGTATTAGTGTTAGTTATTAGGGTTAGGGTTGGGTATTAGGGTTAGGTATTAGGGTTAGATATTAGGGTTAGGGTTGGATATTAGGGTTAGTGTATTAGGGTTGGATATTAGGGTTAGTGTATTAGGGTTAGGGATAGGTATTAGGTTGGGTATTAGGGTTAGGGGTTAGGGTTGGGTATTAAGGTTAGGTATTAGGGTTGGGGGTTAGGGTGTGGTATTAGGGTTAGTTGTTAGGTATTAGGATTAGGGTTAGGTATTAGGGTTAGGTATTCGGGTCAGTGTATTAGGGTTAGGGTTGGGAATTAGGGTTGGATATAAGGGTTAGATTATTAGGGTTGGGGATTAGTGTATTAGGGTTAGAGATGGGTATTAGAGTTAGGGTTACTGTTTTAGGCTTAGTGTTGGGGTTAGGATTTAAGGTTGGAAAAAATAGGGATGGGAAGATTAAGGGTTGCTGTGATTTTGTGGGGCTGTGGCCGTACAGGGTTATAAGGAAGGTGAAAAATGTTGTATACTTTGGTACCAAAGGGAGGGGGGCGTTTAGGGGTTGGGTTTAGATTTGGTGTTAGGACTTTGAGGGTTACGATAATAAGGGTTCTGAAGATTGAGGGTTGCTTATTTTTTGTAGGGGTGTGCCTGTACAGAGTTATGGGGAAAGGTAAATACTTGGCAATTGTGTTGGGAGATGAATACAGGAAAGGTGAGAGAAAGGCTTTGTGTTCTTTGTTCCCTAACAGGTGTGTACATATTAGGATTAGTGTTAGAATTTAGGGTTGGAAAAAGACAGGGTTGGGAAGATTGATGGTTGCTGTGATTTTGCAGGGTTATAGGGAAGGGTGAAGATTCTGGTACTTTAGTACCAAAGGAAGGGATAGGGTTAGGGGTGAGGGCGAGTGTGAAGAGTGTACGGGTTGGTTTTAGGACTTTGGTTTAAGAGATTGGGAATATTGAGCATTGCTGATGTTTTATAGGGGTGTGGCTGTATAGTGTTAGGGAAAAGGTAAAGATTGGTACTTGTGTTGGGAGATGAATATAGGAAAGGTGAGAGAAAGCCTGTTATCTTTGTTCCCTAACAATTGTGGACAAAAGTCATAGTTTAAAAATAATTTGGAAGCTCTTTGCACCCTTTGCATGTGCTGAGGCACCCTTAGAGGTAAAGTGCTAGCTTTTACCCCACTACTCCATACTTGGACATTGAGGGCTAGATCCTTTGTGTACAGAGCGGAGTTACTCCTCAACTTACATGCTCCAAGCGACCAGGCTCTACTGTCTGTCCTCCGTAAAGGGGTCATGCCTTCTTCCCCACATTACAGTCGAGCCGGAGCTAGCAGACGGGACAGTAGCGAAAAGCTTATCTCCTGTCTTGCTGGTAAACATTCAATGTGTGCATTTTGTAGTGCAGGGGTTCCAACTTACCTTACTCACCTCATGAAGAGATCAGGTTTAGATATTCATAATCCATCTCACTGCTTAAAACAAAGTTCATAACATTTGTGCTTTATCAGATTAGTAACTATAGCTCATAATTCTGTCCACTCAAGAATTTGTATGATGAAAATTCCTTTTAATGGTATCTGTCAGAATGCCATGTATCCTGACATTTGATATGATCTAAAAAATATTCCCAAAACAGATGCAGAATGTTTCAGATAAGTATGGTTTAATATGCATGCATCCTACTTAACTTCCAGTCAGTGTATGTCGCATTTGTCTATATTACAAGAAAATTATTACCAAGCACACAAATGCTGTATTATTGTTTATATAGGCATAAGGTGATGTGCTAGAATGCTACTAACAAATTGTTGTTTAGTGTAGGAATGTATTTGCATCAAATGCAAAATCAAATAAGGGCAGGGCCCTCATTACATCTTGTATCTATTATGGGTGTTGAATAAATTAACGAGTGAGCAACACTTTAGTATTCAAACAGTAAGTAGGGATGAGACATGCCATAGCATATATTATACCCCCATAACAGGGTCAGACTGGGAGAAAAAAAGCAGCCCTAGCAAAAGAAATCAAAGCAACCCAATTCAGGAATGGGATTAGTTAACTGGAAACCCATTATCCAGAAAGCTCCAAATTACAGAAAGGCCATCTCAGATAGACTCCATTACAATCAAACAATCCAGATGTTTAAAACTGATTTCATTTGCTCTGTAATAATAAAACAGAGCATTGTACTTGAGACAAACTAAGATATAATTAGACTTTATTGGGAGCAAAATCAGATTATTGGGATTATTTAATGTTTATTCAATGGTTACATGATTTTCTAGTAGACAAAGTATGTAGATCCAAATTTTGGAAAGATAGGTTATCTGTATACCCCAGGTCTCAAGCATTCTGAATAACAGGTCCCATACATGTATTCATGTGCGACATTGGCAACCAAGCTCCACCACCCACACAAACTAAAAAGAAAATATTGATAATCAAGGCCCCCAATAAAATTAGGGGAAAGAAGTTTTCAGGGCCTCTGAAAAAAAAGTCACCAAAAATATTTGGTGACCAGCCCCCCAGTTAAAAAACCATTGGTGGCCAGGGTTCCCCATTAAAATTTTAAAAAAAGATCATTCAGTAGAAACTTTTAAAATTTGGCAGTTAAAAGTTCCAGAAGTACTTTGAAAAACTGCAGAGGAGCCAGTCACACGAGAAATAGGCAACATCTAGTTGTGTTTGTCGGCAACAGCAGCCTCGAGACAGTATCGAGACAGCAGGCTGTGCAGAGAGGACCGTGTGGCCCATTTACATTGCACAGACAGCAGCCCAACAGGCATTTGCCCAAATTCACAGATGGCCAGTCCCTAACCCCATAATAACAGGGAAATCAGTACTTGACCCAAGTAGGGGGTGACACTATAGCTTGCACAAAAGACCAATAATAAGGGGTACCCACTATAGAGTATAAATGGGGAAAGAAACACTGTATCATGTATTATACACCCATATTATGGGGTGTCCAGTGTAATAAAGGTAGTAGAGTACAAGTGGTGGTGACACATAATGTAGGATGCATAATACAACAATAATATTGGGGTGCCCAGAACAAAAAAACATTAATTATTACCCAGTAGAGTACAGGGAGTGGGAGGCATACAGTAACATATATTATAAAGCTATAATAAGTGAGTGATCAGTATAATAAAGGTAGTTCATATTAATTGAGCCAAAATAGTACACATAGGGGTGAGACACACTGTATTTTGCACCAGAGCCACTGAAAAATAGTCAATCTTAATAGAACCGTAGTTTAATAAATGGGGTTGTGTACCCTTTGAGTTAACTTAACTAAGTATGACAGACAGTGACAGTTGGTTTTCATTCTTTACTATTTTTCAGTTTAGTTGTTTTATTCAGTAGCTCTTCAGTTTGCAATTTCATCAGTCTGGTTACTAGGGCCCAATTTACCACAGCAACCATGCACTGGTTTAAATAAGAAACTAGAATATGACTAGACAAGGACCTGAATAAAAGAGAAGTAATACAATAAAACAAAAATAAATGTGGAGCCTTACAGAGCATTTGTTCTTTAGATGGAGTCAGCCACCCCCATTGGAAAGCTGAAAAGAGTAAGATATTTTTAAAAAATGTAAAACTATAAATGACAGCCAATTAAAAAATCATCTCCTGTTCCTGAAATTTTATAAAACGTCAGTGTAGAAGAAGGCTGCTCTTTAAAAGGGCTGTCTTATCTCAATACAGACCTGTGATCACAAGTAAATGTTTATTCCATGTCATTTTCATCACTTTAGCATAATGGGAAATTTTAAAGTGGGTTACAGTATTGATCCTTCTTAGAGCACACCTATTTAGAATGACAATTATATATTTTAAAATGTTTTCATTACTTTTAATAGAGCAACAGAATTCAGAAAATATTGAAATATTTTAATCATAAGAAATCAATATGCTACAGTAATGTAACTAACCTTTCTGAATGAAGTTTAGAGCCAGATTTCCTGTCAGCGCATCTGTCAGACCCAGTTGAGGGTGCAGGCCTTGGTGTGATCACAACCCCGGTAGTTTTGCCATTGACTATGCTTAAAATGCAGCTTTATTATGATGGGATTGTTGTGAGCAGTTGTGCAGTTAACTCACAAGAGGGTCTCCCCACTCCATCCTCTCGACTCCTATAGGAAAGTCTCTGGGTGCTGACACCAGAATCAATAACAAAAAGCCATAAAATACTCATCATTCACAGGTTCAGAAAACCCTTCTCTCATTCCAATAATCTTCTGCTCCTGAAAACACATAAAGCATTAATTAGTATAGCATGTAGCAAACAAAAAGTGAAATAACGAATAAAGTATTTTTATTTTGTGTTTTATTTCAAAGAAGAATTACATTGACTAACGATACCAGATATGTATTGGTAACCACCTTTTCTTGTCCAGAAGACACCCCAATAATAAAACAGCATTTTGTACAATTTTACATTGGAACACAATAGACAGGGCATCTCTAGGTTAACATGGCATATCTAACAATAGAAATGAAATACCCCCTTAAGTTAGATGTGGTGTAGTTTTTGCTATAAATGTAGCTTCCATCCTACAGATCACCCTAAAACGCAACATAATTTTTTGGAATTTAGTTTTTATTTCTGAAACATCACCAAAGTCTCAAAGTCAGAAATGAATTGGGGAAAATGCTTAAATAAAAAATTTCAAATTAACCCAAATATCAAAAAACAAGTTTTCCTGAAGAAAACAATGCCCCACATGTATGGGTGCACCTAAAGAAGTTGCCTCCAAATGCCCCAAAACAAGGGCAATACAGAAGGGCAGTTCTAGCTGGAAAGTTGGGGCTGCACTCTATGTGCACACCTTGGAGTTCTTTAGTTTAAACATCCCCTTACCCCCACAAACTATATATTGCTTAAAAGTGCACACCTGTAGCTATTCAGGGACGCTATCCTTGCTTTCCAACGTGGAGATCTGTGGGTGTAGTTCTCCGTAGAAGTTTATGGTTTGACCAAAAGAAAAAGAAAAAAGTTACAAAGTTATATTTCTCCCCAAAATTGCCACGACAAGAAAAAAAAACATGCTAAGTATCAATCTCCAACTTCTTCCAAACAAAATTATACTCTGCATGTATAGGTGCACCTAAAGACGCAACCTCCAAACACCCCAAAACTGGGTCAATACACAAAAGCAATTTTAGCTAGAAAGTTTGGGGCTGCGCTTTAGGTGCACACCTTGCAGATCTTCAATCTAAACACCCCCTTACTAGTAAAATACCCCCACAAACTATATATTGCTTAAAATTCCATACCTGTAGCTATTCAGTGGCACCATCCTTGCTTTCTTACATGCAGATCTGTGGGTGCAGTTCTTCATAACAGTTTGTGGTTTGATCTAAAATAAAGAAAAAAAAGTTCCAAAGTTAGATTTCTCGCCAAAATTGCCATGACAAGAAAAACAAAACCTTCCAAGTATCAATCTCCAACTTCTCCCAAACAAAATGATACCCTGCATGTATGGGTGCACCTAAAGACGCGCCCTCCAAAAACCCCAAAACTGGGTCAATACACAAGAGCAATTTCAGCTGGAAAGCTTGGGGCTGCACTCTAGGTGCACACCTTGCAGTTCTTCAGTCTAAACACCCCCTTACCTGTGAAATACCCCCCACAAACTATATATTGCTTGAAAGTGAACACCTGCAGCGGCACCATCCTTGCTTTCCTATAAGTAGATCTGTGGGCCCAGTTCTCTGTAGAACTTGTCGGATTTTCAATCTTATAGATGATTATTAACTATAAGAATATTCAGGTTTATTTATGATAACGTGTGATTATTTTACTCAATAGAATACATATTCATGATTGATATTATGCATATTTGATTAATCATATAGTGGTGAGAAATTAAGTTATATTTTGTTTTATGTAAATTAATGTTTAGTTGGTAAGAAACTTCTGCTCTGAAAAGGATGTTTTATCAGACTCCTAACACAGGTGTATAACCTTTGTGCTTAAAGCAAATCTCAAAGGTTGTATAATCTTTGGTGTCTGTGTGAATAAGATGAGAACACCTTGAAGGATTTTACAAACTATCCACAGTATAGAGCACACCTGTTTGAGAGGGTAATAATTAATCAAAGACAAACCAATTTTGAATGGCTAGTGTATTCACAAATATATTGTATGTGTACTGAAGGTATTAAGGAATCATAAAGTATTGTTTCAGTCTCAGACAATGTCAACAGTAATGTTTAACACCAGACTAAGGAGGTCAAAGGCTATTATGTATTTTTTAGATATTTTTAGGTCACGATGTTTGAAGCAATAGTGCCATCTACAGGTAGTGTAGGACATCACGCCCAGGGGTAAATGATTGACATTTTACAAAATATTTAGATTAGATGGTGATAGTTTAACTTTTGGAGACTACCCTTCAATTCCAATTGGTTAGTTAATTAATCCCAGGGGTTGAGTTTTAGACAGAAAGGAGGGATAAATTAGGAGACACTGGGGTACTAAAAACTAGAGAAAAAAAAAAGAGAAAAAAGAATAAAAAGAAGAAACTAAAAAAGGAAGGAGGATAAGGAAAGGAGGGCTGACTGAAGAAGAAAAACTCTACATCTGAAAGAAAGAGAAGGAAAGAAATCTAAAACTACTTGGAGACTCTCAACTATAAGAAGACTCATTCTGCAACTAAAACGAAAAGGACCAGTGGATTTTAAAGATCTAGAAAGTGAGATCAGGGTGACATCACAGGCCAGTGAAAACTCTACATCTGGTAAATATAAATTTTTGTTATACTTTTTCTCGATTAAGTTGTATGCTTGGATATTTATTATTCCTATGTGTATTATAGTCATACCCTAAACATTGACTTTCCCAGAATTGCAAACTGGGAATAATCTGTTTAATTTGGGTCCATTTTCTTTTTCTTTTATATATATATATATATATATATGATATCCAAGTTAACGATTTAATGGGGAAATAGGAAAATTTAAGGACAGAATTCCTTAGCAAATCAGAATCAGTCACATATTCCTCCTTTGATTCCAATACCTTATTATTAATAAGAGTGCATATTGTCTTGTGGATGCTCGCTATATTAATGATTTTGGTCTTATCAATTAATATCTGTTGATAAATTTTATCTTGTGTTTATATTAAGAAGTATTTGGTGGATTTTAAAAGAAGTGATAATTTGATTTGTTATTATTATATATAATAAATTAATTATTTTGTTAAATAGTTGTCCTGATTTTTCACCCTTTGTACCAATTGATTGGGAAAGCTCGATATCGAATTCAGAGTTGGGCATATATTATTTAAGACTCCTCCTGTTTATTACTTATAAGGAGCCTTAAATTCTTTTAAATAATTTTATATAATTTCATTAAATATTCACACAAATAGCCCGACAAACTGCATGTGTGGGTGCACCTAAAGACGTGCCCTCCAAACACCCCAAAACAGGGTCAATACAAAAGAGCAATTTCAGCTAGAAAGCTTGGGGCTGCGCTCTAGGTGCACACCTTGCCGTTCTTCCGTCTAAACACTCCCTTAACTGTGAAATAGCCCCCACAAACTATATATTGCTTGAAAGTGAACACCTGCAGCTATTCAGTAACACCATCCTTGCTTATCTACAAGCAGCTCCGTGGGCGCAGTTCTCTGAAGAACTGCATGTATGGGTGCACCGAAGCTGCTGCCTCCAAACTCCCCAAAACAGGGTCAATAGACAAGAGCAATTTCAGCTGGAAAGTTTGTGGTTGCCCTCCAGATGCACACCTTGCAGTTCTTCAGTCTAAACACCCCCTTACCTATGAAATAACCCCCACAAACTATATAATGCTTGAAAGTGAATACCTGCAGCTATTCAGCTGTGCCATCCTTGCTTTCCTACATGCAGATCTGTGGGCGCAGTTCTCCATAGAACTGCATGTATGGGTGCACCTAAAGACGCGGCCTCCAAACACCCCAAAACTTGGTCAATACACAAGAGCAATTTCAGCTGGAAAACTTGGGACTGTGCTCTAGGTGCACACCTTGCAGTTCTTCAGTCTAAACATGACCTTACCTGTGAAATACCCCCACAAACTATATATTGCTTGAAAGTGAACACCTGCAGCTATTCAGTGGCACCAACCTTGCTTATCTACAAGCAGCTCCGTGGGCGCAGTTCTCTGAAGAACTGCATGTATGGGTGCACCGAAGCTGCTGCCTCCAAAATCCCCAAAACAGGGTCAATAGACAAGAGCAATTTCAGCTGGAAAGTTTGTGGTTGCCCTCCAGATGCACACCTTGCAGTTCTTCAGTCTAAACACCCCCTTACCTATGAAATAACCCCCACAAACTATATAATGCTTGAAAGTGAATATCTGTAGCTATTCAGCGGTGCCATCCTTGCTTACCTACAAGCAGCTCTGTGGGCGCAGTTCTCCATAGAACTGCATGTATGGGTGCACCTAAAGACGCGGCCTCCAAACACCCCAAAAAAGGGTCAATACACAAGAGCAATTTCAGCTGGAAAGCTTGGGACTGTGCTCTAGGTGCACACCTTGCAGTTCTTCAGTCTAAACACCACCTTACCTGTGAAATACCCCCACAAACTATATATTGCTTGAAAGTGAACACCTGCAGGTATTCAGTGACACCATCCTTGCTTACCTACAAGCAGCTCCGTGGGCGCAGTTCTCTGTACAACTGCATGTATGGGTGCACATAAAGATGCGGCCTCCAAAATCCCAAAAACAGGGTCAATAGACAAGAGCAATTTCAGCTGGAAAGTTTGTGGTTGCCCTCCAGATGCACACCTTGCAGTTCTTCAGTCTAAACACCCCCTTACCTATGAAATAACCCCCACAAACTATATAATGCTTGAAAGTGAATACCTGCAGCTATTCAGCTGTGCCATCCTTGCTTTCCTACATGCAGATCTGTGGGCGCAGTTCTCCATAGAACTGCATGTATGGGTGCACCTAAAGACGCGGCCTCCAAACACCCCAAAACATGGTCAATACACAAGAGCAATTTCAGCGGGAAAACTTGGGACTGTGCTCTAGGTGCACACCTTGCAGTTCTTCAGTCTAAACACCACCTTACCTGTGAAATACCCCCACAAACTATATATTGCTTGAAAGTGAACACCTGCAGCTATTCAGTGGCACCATCCTTGCTTATCTACAAGCAGCTCCGTGGGCGCAGTTCTCTGAAGAACTGCATGTATGGGTGCACCGAAGCTGCTGCCTCCAAACTCCCAAAAACAGGGTCAATAGACAAGAGCAATTTCAGCTGGAAAGTTTGTGGTTGCCCTCCAGATGCACACCTTGCAGTTCTTCAGTCTAAACACCCCCTTACCTATGAAATAACCCCCACAAACTATATAATGCTTGAAAGTGAATATCTGTAGCTATTCAGCGGTGCCATACTTGCTTACCTACAAGCAGCTCTGTGGGCGCAGTTCTCCATAGAACTGCATGTATGGGTGCACCTAACGACGCGGCCTCCAAACACCCCAAAAAAGGGTCAATACACAAGAGCAATTTCAGCTGGAAAGCTTGGGACTGTGCTCTAGGTGCACACCTTGCAGTTCTTCAGTCTAAACACCACCTTACCTGTGAAATACCCCCACAAACTATATATTGCTTGAAAGTGAACACCTGCAGGTATTCAGTGACACCATCCTTGCTTACCTACAAGCAGCTCCGTGGGCGCAGTTCTCTGTACAACTGCATGTATGGGTGCACATAAAGATGCGGCCTCCAAAATCCCAAAAACAGGGTCAATAGACAAGAGCAATTTCAGCTGGAAAGTTTGTGGTTGCCCTCCAGATGCACACCTTGCAGTTCTTCAGTCTAAACACCCCCTTACCTATGAAATAACCCCCACAAACTATATAATGCTTGAAAGTGAATACCTGCAGCTATTCAGCTGTGCCATCCTTGCTTTCCTACATGCAGATCTGTTGGCGCAGTTCTCCATAGAACTGCATGTATGGGTGCACCTAAAGACGCGGCATCCAAACACCCCAAAACATGGTCAATACACAAGAGCAATTTCAGCTGGAAAGCTTGGGACTGTGCTCTAGGTGCACACCTTGCAGTTCTTCAGTCTAAACACCACCTTACCTGTGAAATACCCCCACAAACTATATATTGCTTGAAAGTGAACACCTGCAGCTATTCAGTGACACCATCCTTGCTTATCTACAAGCAGCTCCATGGGCGCAGTTCTTTGAAGAACTGCATGTTTGGGTGCACCGAAGCTGCTGCCTCCAAACTGCCCAAAACAGGGTCAATAGACAAGAGCAATTTCAGCTAGAAAGTTTTGGTTGCACTCTAGGTGCACACCTTGCAGTTCTTCAGTCTAAACACCCCCTTACCTATGAAATAACCCCCACAAACTATATAATGCTTGAAAGTGAATATCTGTAGCTATTCAGCGGTGCCATCCTTGCTTACCTACAAGCAGCTCTGTGGGCGCAGTTCTCCATAGAACTGCATGTATGGGTGCACCTAAAGACGCGGCCTCCAAACACCCCAAAAAAGGGTCAATACACAAGAGCAATTTCAGCTGGAAAGCTTGGGACTGTGCTCTAGGTGCACACCTTGCAGTTCTTCAGTCTAAACACCACCTTACCTGTGAAATACCCCCACAAACTATATATTGCTTGAAAGTGAACACCTGCAGGTATTCAGTGGCACCATCCTTGCTTTCCTACAAGCAGCTCCGTGGGTGCAGTTCTCTGTACAACTGCATGTATGGGTGCACATAAAGATGCGGCCTCCAAAATCCCAAAAACAGGGTCAATAGACAAGAGCAATTTCAGCTGGAAAGTTTGTGGTTGCCCTCCAGATGCACACCTTGCATTTCTTCAGTCTAAACACCCCCTTACCTATGAAATAACCCCCACAAACTATATAATGCTTGAAAGTGAATACCTGCAGCTATTCAGCTGTGCCATCCTTGCTTTCCTACATGCAGATCTGTGGGCGCAGTTCTCCATAGAACTGCATGTATGGGTGCACCTAAAGACGCGGCCTCCAAACACCCCAAAACATGGTCAATATACAAGAGCAATTTCAGCTGGAAAGCTTGGGACTGTGCTCTAGGTGCACACCTTGCAGTTCTTCAGTCTAAACACCACCTTACCTGTGAAATACCCCCACAAACTATATATTGCTTGAAAGTGAACACCTGCAGCTATTCAGTGGCACCATCCTTGCTTATCTACAAGCAGCTCCGTGGGCGCACCTTACCTGTGAAATACCCCCACAAACTATATATTGCTTGAAAGTGAACACCTGTAGCTATTCAGTGGTGCCATCCTTGCTTTCCTACAAGCAGCTCCGTGGGCGCAGTTCTCTGTAGAACTGCATGTATGGGTGCACATAAAGATGCGGCCTCCAAAATCCCCAAAACAGGGTCAATAGACAAAAGCAATTTCAGCTGGAAAGTTTGTGGTTGCCCTCCAGATGCACACCTTGCAGTTCTTCAGTCTAAACACCCCCTTACCTATGAAATAACCCCCACAAACTACATAATGCTTGAAAGTGAATACCTGCAGCTATTCAGCGGTGCCATCCTTGCTTTCCTAAATGCAGATCTGTGGGCGCAGTTCTCCGTAGAAGTTTGTGGTTTGACCTAAAATGAAGAAAAGAAAAGTTCCAAAATTAAATTTCTCCCCAAAATTGCCATGACAACTAAAAACAACCTGCTAAGAATCAATCTCCAACTTCTCCTTAACAAAATGATACCCTGCATGTATGGGTGCAACTAAATATGCGGCCTCCAAACACCCCAAAACAGGGTAAATACACAAGAGCAATTTCAGCTGGAAAGCTTGGGACTGTGCTCTAGGTGCACACCTTGCCGTTCTTCCGTCTAAACACACCCTTGCATGTGAAATACCCAACACAAACTATATATTGCTTGAAAGTGCACACCTGTAGCTATTCAGTGGCACCATCCTTGCTTACCTACAAGCAGCTCTGTGGGCGCAGTTCTGCGTAGAACTGCATGTATGGGTGCACCTAAAGACGCGGCCTCTAAACTCCCCAAAACAGGGTCAATACACAAGAGCAATTTCAGCTGGAAAGCTTGGGACTGTGCTCTAGGTGCACACCTTGCAGTTCTTCAGTCTAAACACCACCTTACCTGTGAAATACCCCCACAAACTATATATTGCTTGAAAGTGAACACCTGCATCTATTCAGTGGCACCATCCTTGCTTTTCTACATGCAGATCTGTGGGTGCAGTTCTCTGTAGAAGTTTGTGGTTTGACCTGGAATAAAGAAAAGAAAAGTTCCAAAATTAAATTTCTCCCCAAAATTGCCATGACAACTAAAAACAACCTGCTAAGAATCAATCTCCAAGTTCTCCTTAACAAAATGATACCCTGCATGTATGGGTGCAACTAAATATGCGGCCTCAAAAAACCCCAAAACAGGGTCAATACACAAGAGCAATTTCAGCTGGAAAGTTTGGGGTTGCGATCCATGCGCACACCTTGCAATTCTTCAGTCTAAACTCCCCCTCACCTGTGAAATACCCCCCACAAACTATATATTGCTGGAAACTCCATACCTCTAGCTATTCAGATGCACCATCCTTGCTTTTCTACATGCAGATCTGTGGGCGCAGTTCTCCGTAGCAATTTGAGGTTTGACCTAACAAAAGAAAAAAAAGTTCAAAAGTTAGATTTGTCCCCAAAATTGTCATGACAAGAAAAAAAAAACTGCCAATCTCCAACTTCTCCTGAACAAAATGATACCCTGTATTTATGGGTGCACCTATAGACACGGCCTCCAAACACCCCAAAACAGGGTCAATACACAAGAGCAATTGTAGCTGAAAAGTTTAGGGCTGTGCTTTAAGTGCACATGGATGCACCTAAAGGAACGGCCTCCAAACACTGCAAAACAGGGTCAATACACAAGAGCATTTTTAACTGGAAAGTTTGTGGTTGCACTCCAGATGCACAACCTTGCAGTTCTTCAGTCTAAACACCCCCTTACCTGTGAAATAACCTCCACAAACTATATAATTCTTGAAAGTGCACACCTGTAGCTATTCAGCGGTTCCATTCTTGCTTTCCTACATGCAGATCTGCGGGCGCAGTTCTCCATAGAAATTTGTGGTTTGACCTAAAATAAAGAAAAGTTTCAAAGTTAAATTTCTCCCCAAAATTGCCATGAAAACTAAAAACAACATGCTAAGAATCAATATCCAACTTCTCCTTAACAAATTGATACCCTGCATGAATGGGTGCAACTAAATATGCGGCCTCCAAACAACCCAAAACAGGGTCAATACACAAGAGCATTTCAGCTGGAAAGCTTGGGACTGTGATCTAGGTGCACACCTTGCAGTTCTTCCATCTAAACACCCCCTTACCTGTGAAATACCCCCCACAAATGATATATTGCTTGAAAGTGCACACCTGCAGCTATTCAGCGGCACCATCCTTGCTTTCCTACATGCCGATCTGTGGGCGCAGTTCTCCATAGCAGTTTGTGGTTTAACCTAAAATAAAGAAAAAAAGGTTCCCAAAGTTAGATTTCTCACCAAAATTGTCATGACAAGAACAATATGACGCCCTGCATGTATGGGCCTCCAAACACCCCAAAACGAGGTCAATATATGAGTATAAGAGGGGGGTTGTGGGTGCACTCCTAAGGCCATATAAAAAAATATATAAATACAATAATCCCCTGTCTAAAAAAAGAAAAACAGGGTTTTTTGTTACAAAGTTATGATCATAAAATTGGTAAGCCGCCATACCACGTCAAGGTAGGCCGTTAGGGACCGCCGTATGGGGTGCACCCACAACCCCCCTCTTGTACCTGAAATGTAGCCGGAAGCTGTGGCTAAGCTTCATGTGGTTAGTGCACCCTCATACCCACCCCTTTGAATTAACGGTGGCCCTATGTCCTTGTTGCTTTTTATTAATCCTTGGTTTGGGCAGTTTCTCTCCCTTAAAAGCCACAAATGCTAGTGGCTGGGGAGGCTTTGGCCTTTTTATTACCAACGCCTGTGAGACACCCATTATATTTGCTGCACTTATCACTAGGTAACACTTGCACAGACCCACACACATTACACCTATTACACTCCACATTTAGCTTTTCTTTTTTCATCTCCCTCTAAATCTATACTCACACCTGTACTTATACTCACACACATACACACACACAAGTGTGCACTTATATATACAACTTTACTTTTCCTTAATTATAGTCTCTTCACATTCACATTTTTTTTTTTTTTTTTTAAATGGGCGTTGGTCTGGGCAGTCTCCCCTTCAAAAGCCGCATATGCAGGTGGCGGGGGAGGATCTAGTCCAGATTGAAACCAAGGTTTTAAATTTTGGTCGCAGGTAAACAGGTTAGGGACCGCCGTATGGGGTTTACCTTGACGTGCTATGGCGGCTTACCAATTTTATGATCATAACTTTGTAACAAAAAACCCTGTTTTTCTTTTTTTAGACAGGGGATTATTGTATTTATATATATTTTTTTATATGGCCTTAGGAGTGCACCCACAACCCCCCTCTTGTACCTGCAATATACGAGTATGACCTCCAAACACCCCAAAACTGGGTCAATATACGCGCCATTTCAGTTGTAAAGTATTGGGCTGTGCTCTAGGTGCACACTTTGCAGTTCTTCAGTCTAAACACCCCATTACCTGTGAAATACCCCCCACAAACTATATATTGCTTGAAATTGCAAGCCTGTAGCTATTTAGCGGAGCCACCTTTGCTTTCCTATATGTTGATCTGTAGGCACAGTTCTTCATAGAAATTTGGAATTTTCTTTTCTTTATTTCAGGTCAAACCACAAACTTCCAATGAGAACTGTGCCCACTGAATAGCTAAAGGTGTGCACTCTCAAGCAATAAGGAGATTTTGTGTACTCACCATTAAATCTCTTTCTCTCCAGTGGCTTGGGGGACACAGGAACAATGGGGTATAGCTAACACCACTAGGAGGCAGGACACAATGAAAAAGAAACTAACCCCTCCTCCTCCTGCTATACCCCAGCTCCCAGGCGGAGCCAGATCAGTTTGTACCAAAGTACGGAACAGGAGGTTACCAATAAAACATGAAGCCATAAAACTATATACATGAAGAATATACACTAGAGACCATGTCTGAAGGAACACGTGAAGGCCTCACCAGGGAGGGAAGTCCTGTGTCCCCCAAGCGACTGGAGAGAAAGAGATTTAACGGTGAGTACACAAAATCTACTTTTCTCCTTGGTCTGCTTGGGGGACACAGGAACAATGGGGACATACCAAAGCTATCCCAAGAATTTTGGGTGGGAGGTAGAGGCCGACGTGGAACTAGCCACCACAGCTTGAAGTACCTTCCTGCCGTATCGGGTGTCAGATGCCGCAAAGGTATCAAAGTGGTAGAATTTGCCAAAAGTATGGATGGGCGTCCATGTGGCAGCCTTGCATAGCTGTTCAGCTGAGGGAAACAGTGCAGGGGAATAATGGAGAGATCGCACTGATAGGAGACAGGGGTTGTGTGTCAGAGAGACCCGTGTGCCTAAGTGGAGGATCACCAGGGAGCTGATCCATGAGGCAGAAGCTGCGCAGAATGCCTCTCCCACTTCTGCAAGGGCGCGAAGAGAAGGGACCGCCTATCCGGAGTGACGCGCTAGTTGTGCGCACTTCCGGGTGGAGGACTGCTGGGCGGAAGTGAAGGAGGCGCCAATGCGGCGTGTGGTGCTGAACCAGCAGGGCTGTGAGGAGTGCGCCGTGTCCAGTGAGGGAGAGGTATATAATCCCTTACCGATGCTGCAGGCAGAGCTGAGCAGAGGGGAAACGCCAGGTTAAAAACAAAATGGTGCTTACCTGCCCAGTTCTGCACAATCTACTGGCCAGATGGTTCATCCCCACTGTAGCTGTAGGGGGATAAAACCTAAGCCTGGTTGGTCAGTGCCAGAGCACAAAGATACCCCAGAGACATCCAGTTGGAGGGGGAATGAAGGCAAAGCAC
The DNA here is from genome assembly GCF_017654675.1 of Xenopus laevis. NCBI lineage: Eukaryota > Metazoa > Chordata > Amphibia > Anura > Pipidae > Xenopus > Xenopus laevis. Next base: position 22,520 of record NC_054386.1, read on the forward strand.
GCAGTGTGGATGCCAATTCCAGCCTCAGTGAAGGAATAAGAATAAATAAATAATAAAATAAATAAAAGAGAAAAACAAAAACTAAAAACTGATCTGGCTCCACCTGGGAGCTGGGGTATAGCAGGAGGAGGAGGGGTTAGTTTCTTTTTTGTTGTGTCCTGCCTCCTAGTGGTGTTAGCTATACCCCATTGTTCCTGTGTCCCCCAAGCAGACCAAGGAGAAATATAGTTTGTGGGGACTATTTCACAGGTAAGGGGGTGTTTAGACGGAAGAACTGCAAGGTGTGCCCCTTAAGCACAGCCCCAAACTTTCCAGCTGATATTGCTCGTGTATTAACCCTGTTTTGGGGTGTTTGGAGGCCGTGTCTTTGGGTGTACCCATACATGTTTGGGAGAAATTGGAGATTGATATTTAGCAGGTTTTTTTAGTTAGGGTTAGGGTTTGGGGAGAAATTTAACTTAGGAACTTTTCTTTATTTCAGGTCAAACCACAAAGTTACATTTCTCCCCAAAATTGCCATGACAACTAAAAAGCCTACTAAAGGTCTGTCTTCAACTAGTCCTGAACAAAAAGATACCCCACATATATTGGTGCACCTGAAGATGCGGCCACCAAGCATTCAAAAACTGGGGCAATAGGTAAATTTGAAGCTGTGTTCTAAAATCAAAACTTGCAGATTTCCCCCTGTACCTGTGAAATACCCCACAAATTGTATAAGTACTGAACATACACACCTTCAGCTTTGTAGAAATGCTGTCCTTGCCTTCGTGTATGCAAAATTCTGGAGGCTATTCTTTGCAGAAATGCACATTTCCTAAGAAAACAGGAGAAGAAAAAAAGAACAGATTCAACAAAATTTCTCTCCAATTCCCCAACAAGTAATAAACACTTACTAAATATTCTACTTAACATAATCAGTTTAGCTGAGCTTCGTTGGACCCTTTCATTACATCTGTACTCAATTGCTTTGAAAGTGCTGCTTTTTCATAGTTTGTTTGGGGGGGATGGTACCGTTAGAACACTAAAGCTGGCCATAGATGTAAAGATCTTTTCGTTATTGTGAGACCACGATTATCTCAAAATGATCGTTTAAATGTACAATTTGTCCATCAACTAAAAAGACCATTTCAGGCGATATTGCCAGGAAAACTGGGGGTAGCTGCCTGCTTGGCATAGGTAGATTGCACTGGGACCAATAAATTTTTTTTAACTTGGCCGATCAATTTTCTGACAGATGTCAGACAAAAAATCGTAAGATGTACAATCGTTCGATTCCCACTGACTTCATGATAATTTGATGGATTGGTCAGGTTTCACTAAAATCAATCGTTCACCAAATAAAAATCTTTGCATTTATGGGGACCTCAGATTGAAAATCTGTACATTTATGGAAAAAATATCTTGCCACAAAAAAGTCACTGTCAACCCAAATCAACCCAATTTAGTAGGCCATTCCACCACAGCATAAATATTTTAATTTGTGGCATGAGCACACAAAAACCATAGCTGTGTCAACCTCAATTCTATAAAAAGCTGAATGCCTATACCAAGTACAAAATATATATCTCACAAAAATAAAAATATCCTCAGTAAATGCATTGAAAGCTGAGCTATTGACTTTTCAGAGAAAGTACCCTGATTGTCTTCAAAAGTGGTATAACAAAGTGGTAAATGAAAGAGTAAAGTGGCTGTAGAGGAAGCTGATCCTAAAACCTAAATCTAGACTAAATGTTTGAAATGAAAAATATCCCCATGTGCCAAGAACACTTTCCAAAGCAGACTGAAGCCCTTACTAAAAAAAATTCTAGGGAGACCTAATTTACTAGTAAAACTTGAAAATTTGGCCCAGAAATACCGACTTAGCAATTGTAGTGAAAGGGTTAGAGCTGATGAGGTGTCAGTAAGAAAAATAGTGGCATCAGAGAGATGAAATCATCAGTAGGCAAGATGAAATTATCTCATACACCACACACTTTTAGGCGCCCTTGTCCTTCACCTACACCTCAAATAATTACGCCTTCCAGTGCAGTGGGGGAAAAAATACTAAACTAAACACAACAGAAAAATTCTATTATTGCCCTGAACACATATAAACCAGATGTAAACAATACAACAATTCTTGTTATACAGTATAGCCAATCAGTACACACAACAATGTATCTTTCAATAGTGTAGCTGCGTATGGTATATTTCAAAACATGGTTTGAAACATAACCCAAGGTTGCGAGGGCACTTTGGCCAAAAGTACAGTGTATCTTGTCTGATACCCCCTTTGCAAGCTTTTTGGGTGAATCGCTTGCCAGGAATGGATGGAAGCATGTCTCTGAAATGTTTCACCCATCAATCGGGCCACATTGTTACATGCAGGCATCTCTGGAATCTCAGTGCCACCAAACTACAGGGCAGGGAGTATCTGCAACTGGTATTTGTAATAGGATAATTTGGGGCCTGGTAAGGAGCTCATCCTGTCTCTGGGCTCATCCTGTCCTGTTCTCCATGACTCCTTTTCGGTTACGATTTATGGTGCCACAGGTTGGGGGGGTATAAACAATAAAGGGTTCTGAATAAGGTGATGCTTGTGTAAAGGTTATCCACATATAAGTGGTAACCTTGGCCACTGACAGTCAAGTCAAGGGCACAACCAGGGGGGTCTAATTGGGAGTCCTTGCCCTCATAAATCATAAAATAGCTGGTGTACCCTGAGCTTTTGCAGAGCTTTTGCTTGGGATGTACTACTGGAATTTTAGGCACCCTTTGAAGAGAAGTGATAAATCTATACAAATGTTTTTGGAGGGGATTTACACTTCTCCAAAGCGCTCTGACAGGATGTCTATAAGGGGCCTCAATTTATGCAGCCTGCCATATCTGGGCTCATTTGGGGGTACAGCAGCAGCATTATTAAAATGTAGAAACCAGAGCAGTAGCTGATGCTGGTTTCTAGATATCGTGGCTGAAAAAATAGGGATATGCATTGCAGTAATGGTATCTCAGTAGGTCTCCAAAGAATTTGCTTTTACCCATTGCTTAAGTGAGGCCCACACACATGTGCTTGAGCAGGATTTTGGGCAAGATATTACTCTGCATATACATTTGTATAGAGGACCATATCCTGTAGAATGTCATCAGTCAAAATTACTGTAACAAATCAACTGGATCAAAATTCCTAGCGTCCACCTTTACACCTAAGACTGCAGTAAATGGTGGGATTTAAGGGGAGAAATTATAAAAGAGGCCCCCACATAGGCTCTCCTCCATTTGCAGTATCAGCCCTATTGCCCTCTTGCTCATCTTCAATACCCTGATCAACCACATCCTGCTCAAGCTCCATTGGCTCCTCAAGGGCAGTAACAGTACTACAGCTGCCAGACGTTGACTCATCAGTAGAGGAGTCACTGTCTGATGCAGGGGGCACATACTCAGAATCAGAGTCACTAAACTCATCTGAGCTAGATGCCATGCATAGAGCAGCACCATCTTCAATTGAAGAAAACCTTCTGGCCATGCTGCCAACAAACATACTCTATATATACCCTAGTCTAAAAACCTCACAAACAGAGGGACAAATAAAGAAAAAAAAAGGAATTTCATAGTATGACCTGTAGCCATAAAAAGAAAGTTTACTTCTAGTAAAACTACTCCAGCACTTGGAAAGGTAGAAAAAAAAATAAGATACACAAAACCTATATGCTAAACTCCTTGAAACTTAAAAACTATGTTACCCTATTTGTCTGCCAAAAGAGCCAACAGAACCTAACCCCTTGAACTCCCTGCAACCTTCTGGCAAAAACTTCACTATTTACTTTACCATATTTTAAAGTATGGATAGGGACATCTGTCCCATGATTGATATTTTTACAATGGATTTTATTTTTGCTTTCTAAAGATTTGTTCTTGATTCAGAACAAGTTAGGAGTACTTTAATGCAAATGTATACATTAGTAGAGAACTGGATTATGGAGGTATGCTGGTAAGTGATTTGGGTGGAGGAGTCACAGAGGATGGAGTCAGAGTGTACAGGCCTTGGATGACCACAGCCATTAATGACATTTTCCTCATAATACAGATTCCCAGTAAACAATAACTTTACACAAAAATATTACTAATCTTGTCACTGAATGGCAAGCTTTGATTTTGGCATGACTAACTATATTCATATCAATAAATATCAATAAATATTTTATGTAGTTATAGGGACAGCTCTGTCCCATAAGTGGTACTTTAAACATGCATTTTATTGTTTGGATTTATAATGATTTAAGTCAAATGGGAGTTTGTTTTAACCAAACATGCTATAATGCAAAGGTATATGTTGCTACATAACCGCATTATGGAGACATGCCCGTGTGTGGTTGGGCTGGAGGAGTCACAGAACAGTCGCCTATAGGAGCACAGAGAATGGAGTGGGGCGAGTGTGCTGTGACTGGACGACCACAAACATTAAAGACAATTCACTCATAATCAGAAGTGAAATGGTGGAAGAAATTGGACCACATTTCCCAGCATGCTCTATAAATCAGTACACAAATGGAAGAATTTCTACAAGTTGGCTATGTTTCCAAGCAACCTTTATTATAATGAGACATGGTGGTACAAATTGAATCACATTTCCCAGCATGCTCTATAAATCACTATATAAATGAATGCAAGTTGAATATGTTTCCCAGGAAACTCCATAACTTAGAGGATGATGAGCAATTTTGGTACATACTGGTTTATATTGTCTAGCATGCTCTATACACAGCACGTAACTGGAGGAGCTAATAAACATTTTATATGTTTCCCAGCAAGCTCCATCAACCAAAGTATAAGAGGAAATGCTGGACCAAATTGGACTGCTTTTCCCAACATGCTCTGCTATTCAATGGACTGTAATATTAGTACAAGTTGGGCTATAGCTGGTAGAAAATGGAAAGTGCTGCTACAGACTGGGCTACATGTGACTGGGAAGTATCTCTACATGCACAGAATACACACAGGCAGCAATAACATTGGCTGATGAATTCAAATAAAAAAGATGGAATGGCACTGATTGGAGGAGGTGTGGTTAGTGAGCTAAAGCCTGCCCCACCTCCCTTACAGCTTACTGGCTCTGTTAATGGCACACAGAAATGATGTCAGCTGGAATGAGCTCATTGGTGTGCTGCAAAGTGGGCGGGGAGGCTGGGCTTGCTAACTTCATCCTGTCACTTATCTGAGATGTTTGTAAGGGCAGCAGTTTTTGCAAGCATGGCTATTTATTATTATTATTGATTGTTGTTTACACAGGTTTAAGGGTGTGCCACAAGGCAACTTAAAAAATTACTTTGTAGCTTAGTGTCGGAACGCATCTGCATTAAATCCAAAATCAAATGAGGGCAGGGTCCTCATTATACCTTGTATTTATTATGAGTGTTATATCATAAATAAACTGGAATAAGAAAACAAGTGAGCAACACTTGTATAAAGAATTCAAACAGTAAGTAGTGATAAGACATGCCATAGCATATAATATACCCCCATAATATCAGGGAACTCAGTACCGTAAAGCAATTAGTATTAATTGACCCAAGTAGGGGGTGAGACACATTGTAGCTTGCACAAAACACCAATAATAAGGGGTACCCACTACAAGCAAAGCCACTTAATTATTAAATTACCCTGTAGAGTATAAATAGGGTGAGAAACACTGCATCATGTATTATACACACAAATGATGGGGTGTCCAGTACAATAAAGGTATTAGAGTACAAGTGGGAGTGAGACACACTGCAGCATGTAATATATACACCCAAAATATGGGGGGTGCTCAATATAATAAAGGCAGTTAGCATTACTTGACAGAGTAGAGTACAAGTGGGGTGAGATGCTGTAGTATAAATTCTAAACCAATAAAATTTGAGTAAAATAAACCAATCTAGCAATTAACTAAAAATAATTAGTACTACTTGACCCAAGGAGGGGGTAAGACATATTGTAGTATAAAACATACATAATATGGGGGTGAGCAATGCATTAAAAGCAGCTAGCATGACATTAAACAGAAGAGTACAAGTGGGAGGTGAGACCAACTATATCATGCATTATACCTCCGTAATATTGGGTCGAGCAGTACAGTAAATGGAGTTAGTATTACTTGCCCCAGTAGAGTACAAGTGGGTTAATACACACTGTAGCATGCATATTAGGGTTAATGTACAAGTAAGGGTGAGACCCACTTCAGCATGCATCATACACCCATAACATGGGGGTGCCCAGTACAATTAAAACAGTTAGTACAAATTGACCCAGTAGAGTACAAATGAGGATGAGACACACTGTAGCATGTATTATATACCAATAATATGGGGGAGCCCAGTACAATGAAAGCCATTTCTGATTACTATACCCAGTAGAGTGGGGGTAAGATAAGCTGTAGAATGTATTATACACGCATAATAAGGGGGTTCTCAGTACAATAAAAGAAGTTAGTGTTACTTGCCCAAGTAGAGTACAAGTGGCGGTGACGCACACTGTAACATGCATCATACACCAATAACATTGGGGTGCTCAGTACAAACTCGTTATTTTACTCAGTAGAGTATGAGGGGATGAGACACACTGTAGCATGTATTATGTGTCCATAATATAGGGGTGCTCGGTACAATACAGGCATTGGCATTATTTGACCCTGTAGAGTGTGAGTGGGGATGAGGCATGCTATAGTATGCATCATGGACCCATAATAATGGGGTTCTCAAAACAATAAAAATAATTACTACTACCTGACCCAAGATGAGACACTGTAGCAATGAGAAGAATAAAAAATATTAATACTAAATGACCCAAGGAGGGGGCAAGACATGCATTATGCACCCATAATTTATCATGCATTATGCACCCATAATATTGGGGTGTACAGTACAATAAATGGAGTTAGTATTACCTGACCCAGTGGAGTACAAGTGGGGGTGAAACACACGGTAGCATTTATTAAACACCTGTAATATGGGGGGTGCTCAGTACAATAAAGGCAGTTAGTATTACTTGAGCCAGTACAGTACATGTAGGTGTGAGAGACACTGTAGCATGCATAATACACATATAATATAGGGGGGGTGCTCAGTATAATAAAGACAGTTAGCATTACTTGAGCCCAGGGCCGCCATTAGAAATCACGGGGCCCTGTACAACAAAATGTTCAGGGCATCCTGGGCCCCACCCACCCCACATCCAGCCCACTCCACACTACAGTTAAAAGACCACAAAGACATCAGTGCTAAAAAAGGTAGCCCCTCCCCACACACACAAGTTATAAAAAGCTATTGATGGTCAGGCCCCCTTATAAGTTAAAAAACAACTATGGAGCCAGGGCCCCCCATTATTTTTTAAAAAAAAACAATTGGTGGTCAGAGCCCCCTACAAGTTAAAAAAAAAAAACATTGGTGCCAGGATCTCCCATAAAAGTTTTTTTAAAAAAAACATTGGTGATCAGGGGCCCCCTGCAAGTAAAAAAAGATTGATGGCCGCCCCCCCATAAATTATAAAAAGCCATTGGCCATTGGAACTTGCCCCCTGCAAGTATAAAAAAAAACTGACCAGATCACCAACGGCCATAAAAGTTTTTTTTGTTTTTTTTAAAACATTGGTGATCAGAGGCCCCCCTGCAAGTAAAAAAAATTGATGGCCTGCCCCCCCCCAAGTTATAAAAAGCCTTTGGTGATCCTGGCCCCCCCTGCAAGTATAAAGAAAAAAATTGGCCAGATTCCCCCAAATTTTTTAAAAAAATTGGTGATCAGGGGCCCCCCTGCAATTTAAAACAAAAAATTGGTGATCAGGGCCCCCTATAAGTTAAAAAAAAAACAAAAAAACATTGGCGCCAGGGGCCCCCCATAAAAGTTTTTTTTTAAAAAAAACATTGGTGATCAGGGGCCCCCCTGCAATTTAAAGAAATTATAATTGGTGACCAGGGCCCCCCCATAAAAGTTTTTGTTTTTTTAAAAAAAAACATTGGTGATCAGAGGCCCCCCTGCAAGTAAAAAAAATTGATGGCCTGCCTGCCCCCCCAAGTTATAAAAAGCCATTGGTGATCAGGGGCCCCCTGCAAGTATTAAAAAAAAATTGTCCAGATCCCCCCAATTTTTTAAAAAAATTGCTTGCCAGGATTTTGTGTCTAAGGGCCCAGCCATGCTTCACTTACTTGATTAGCCGGTCCCCCCTGTGTTCAGCGTGCTGCACAGTGTGCACAAAGCGTTTCTCCGATTAAGATTTCCTGTACCCTTGTGGTCCTTTAAGAATTTAAGTCCCAGTAAAGCTGTACAGGGATTGGATAAGGGGATTCAATCCCAATGCAGATTTACCAGGACTTATTCTTAAAGGACCATTGAGGTTACAGGAAATTTTTATAGGAGAAACGCTTTGTGCACAGAGCTGCTGTGCACAGAGCTGCTGTGCAGCACGCGGAAGACAGGGGTGCCTGGCTAATCAAGTAAGTGAAGCACGGCCGGACCCCCCCTAAGACACAAAATCCTGCGGGCCCGGGACAACTGTCCCCCCTGTGACACCTGATGGCGGCCCTACTTGAGCCAGTACAGTACAAGTGGGGTGAGACACACTGTAGAATGTATTATAAACATAATATGGGGGTGCTAAGTATAATAAAGGCAGTTAGTATTACTTGAGCCAGTACAGTAGAAGTGGGGTGAGACACACTGTAGCATGGATAATACACATATAATATGGGGGTGCTAAGTATAATAAAGGCAGTTAGTATTACTTGAGCGAGTACAGTACAAGTGGGGTGAGACACACTGTATTATGCATTATACACATAGCAAATGAGTGGTGCTTAGTACAAAAAGATAAATAAGAAATAAAAGCAGTACTCACTGCTTTTATTTCTTATTTATCTTTTTGTATTCTTTTTGTATTCTTTGAGTATTCTTTGTCCTGCTGGAGTATGTATTATACACCACTAGTTGCTGATACCAATGCACACAGGGGCACAAGTTACACTGACAGGAAGAATGCAGGCATGATTTTATTTTTAAGGAATATAAATGAACCTGGGCCTACATTTCCCAGCATGCTCCTGTAACCCTTTCTTGGTAGGAATATCCAGGGCCACACTGTGGCGCTAACAATATAGATCCCAAGCCTCCGCTAAGTGGGAGATTTAGGGGTTTGGATAAGTTAAGTGCCTCCAGCCAGGGCTAAAACCAGATGTTGGTGGCATATAACTCACTGGGAACTGCAATAGCAGTGATTTTGGTACCAATTGTAGCAGACAATAAACCACACAATAAGCAGATATGCAGTAATATGTAATGTAATATATGCAATGCAATAAGAACAGTGAAATAACAATAATACAATGAATATTAGACAATATAAGAAGTTTCACCATTTGTATGAAAATGTCCACTGTCACTTTAAGAATGGTGAGTGTGCACACTAGGGGTCTGAGGGGATATAACCCTAACCCTACAGTAATATGATGAGAATTATGTGTTGCAACACCAGATTGATGCCCCCGGGATGTGTAAAGTGAAGGTCTCACCAACTCCCAGTGATAGTGAAAGAAGAAGAATCCTGTGAGGCAGAGCAGATACAGGGAAGCAGTCTGGCAGCTTTAATCCACACTGAGCTTGGAATGCTGGTGTAGGGAAAGGCTTCCTGAATTCCTGAGGATCCACTGTACGTGTCACAGAGGCTCATGGGAAATCCACAGTCCAGATCGGGTGTACACGCTGGCAACTCACTACAGGGCTGAAGTCCTATCTATCCTAGAGGGATTACTCCCCTAGCAATAGCTCAGCTGCACTAGTTCCACTCACTGTGATGGCTGACTGGAAAGGGTTAACTAACTCCCTGTGCTCTGACTATGGGATTCCCTATATGGGTAAATATTCTATAGGTGAAATCCCTGGCTTCCTACTCAGATAAATCAGCAGGAACACTTACAGCAGAGAGAAGAAATCTCAGGCTGCTGTGCAGAGACCATGCTTTCTTCTTCTCTTCTTCCTGCTTAACCTCAGCCTCACTTTCATTTTGGCTCTAAACTTCTTTCAGAGAGTTCACAAGGTCAGAAGCAAATCCTTCTTGCTGATTGGCTAGGCTGTGGCAGAAAACTGTCTCACTGCAGTGCAAGCAGCAGCCATGTTTTTGGTGGCTCCAGATTTAAAGTCACAGGGTTATGCAGTTAGGTAAAGGGCAAATAACACTTCCCTACACTCCATTAACCCAATGATATGGGTATGACAATAAGGGTTTTATTTTCCATTATGCCCAACAGGGCAGAGCATAATGGGAAGTGATGGGCTAGCCATCCCAGAAATCTCTATTAATGGAAGGATCATGGGAACTGCTGGTACAAAGAACTAATACTAGTTGGCTATGTTTCCCAGCAAGCTCCATAAACCAAAAGATAATGGGAAAGGGTGGAACAAATTGAACAATATTTCCCAGCATGCTCTGTAATTCAGTGGATAAGTGGTAGTTAGGCTTGCCACCCTGCCAAGGCCGGTATTACAAATTTACCGGCAAAAAAACTGACCAGATCCCCCCAAATTTTTTAAAAATTGGTGGTCAGGGCCCCCCTACAAGTTAAAAAAAAACATTGGTGATCAGGGGCCCCCCTGCAATTTAAAAAAATAATAATTGGTGACCAGGGCCCCCCTATAAGTTAAAAAAAACATTGGCGCCAGGGCCCCCCATAAAAGTTTTTTTTTAAAAAAAAAACATTGGTGATTAGAGGCCCCCCTGCAAGTAAAAAAAAATTGATGGCCTGCCTGCCCCCCCAAGTTATAAAAAGCCTTTGGTGATCATAGCCCCCCCTGCAAGTATAAAGAAAAAAATTGGCCAGATCCCCCAAATTTTTTTTAAAAATTGGTGATCAGGGGCCCCCTGCAATTTAAAAAAAAATAATTGGTGATCAGGGTTAGGGTTAAAAAAAAAAAAACCATTGGTGATCAGAGGCCCCCCTGCAAGTAAAAAAAATTGATGGCCTGCCTGCCCCCCCAAGTTATAAAAAGCCATTGGTGATCATGGCCCCCCTGCAAGTATAAAGAAAATAATTGGCCAGATCCCCCCAAATTTTTTTAAAAAATTGGTGATCAGGGGCCCCCTGGAATTTAGAAAAAAATAATTGGTGATCAGGGCCCCCTATAAGTTAAAAAAAACAAAAAAACATTGGCGCCAGGGGCCCCCCCATTAAAGTTTAAAAAAAAAAAAACATTGGTGATCAGGGGCCCCCCTGCAATTTAAAAAAATTATAATTGGTGACCAGGGCCCCCCATAAAAGTTTTTTTTTTTTTAAACATTGGTGATCAGAGGCCCCCCTGCAAGTAAAAAAAATTGCTGGCCTGCCTGCCCCCCCCCAAGTTATAAAAGGCCTTTGGTGATCAGGGCCCCCCCTGCAAGTATAAAGAAAAAATTGGCCCGATCCCCCCAAATTTTTTAAAAAATTGGTGGTCGGGGCCCCCCTACAGGCTAAAAAACAAATTTGGTGATCAGGGCCCCCCTGCAATTTAAAAAAATTATAATTGGTGACCAGGGCCCCCCCATAAAAGTTTTTGTTTTTTTTAAAAAAAAACATTGGTGATCAGAGGCCCCCCTGCAAGTAAAAAAAATTGATGGCCTGCCTGCCCCCCCAAGTTATAAAAAGCCATTGGTGATCAGGGGCCCCCCTGCAAGTTTTAAAAAAAATTGTCCAGATCCCCCAAATTTTTTAAAAAAATTGCTTGCCAGGATTTTGTGTCTAAGGGCCCAGCCATGCTTCACTTCACAGGGGGGACAGTTGTCCCGGGCCCGCAGGATTTTGTGTCTTAGGGGGGGTCCGGCCATGCTTCACTTACTTGATTAGCCAGGCACCCCTGTCTTCCGCTTGCTGCACAGCAGCTCTGTGCACAAAGCGTTTCTCCTATAAAAATTTCCTGTAACCTCAATGGTCCTTTAAGAATAAGTCCTGGTAAATCTGCATTGGGATTGAATCCCCTTATCCAATCCCTGTACAGCTTTACTGGGACTTATTCTTAAAGGACCATAAGGGTACAGGAAATCTTAATAGGAGAAAGCTTTGTGCACACTGTGCAGCACGCTGAACACAGGGGGGACCGGCTAATCAAGTAAGTGAAGCATGGCTGGGCCCTTAGACACAAAATCCTGGCAAGCAATTTTTTTTAAAAATTTGGGGGATCTGGACAATTTTTTTTAATACTTGCAGGGGGGCCCCTGATCACCAATGGCTTTTTATAACTTGGGGGGGCAGGCAGGCCATCAATTTTTTTTACTTGCAGGGGGGCCTCTGATCACCAATGTTTTTTTTTAAAAAAAACAAAAACTTTTATGGGGGGGCCCTGGTCACCAATTATAAGTCCTGGTAAATCTGCATTGGGATTGAATCCCCTTATCCAATCCCTGTACAGCTTTACTGGGACTTATTCTTAAAGGACCACAAGGGTACAGGAAATCTTAATAGGAGAAAGCTTTGTGCACACTGTGCAGCACGCTGAACACAGGGGGGACCGGCTAATCAAGTAAGTGAAGCATGGCCGGACCCCCCCTAAGACACAAAATCCTGCGGGCCCGGGACAACTGTCCCCCCTGTGACACCTGATGGCGGCCCTACTTGAGCCAGTACAGTACAAGTGGGGTGAGACACACTGTAGAATGTATTATACACCCATAATATGGGGGTGCTAAGTATAATAAAGGCAGTTAGTATTACTTGAGCGAGTACAGTACAAGTGGGGTGAGACACACTGTAGCATGGATAATACACATATAATATGGGGGGTGCTAAGTATAATAAAGGCAGTTAGTATAACTTGAGCCAGTATAGTACAAGTGGGGTGAGACACACTGTATTATGCATTATACACATAGCAAATGAGTGGTGCTTAGTACAAAAAGATAAATAAGAAATAAAAGCAGTGAGTATTCTCTGTCCTGCTGGAGTATGTATTATACACCACTAGTTGCTGATACCAATGCACACAGGGGCACAAGTTACACTGACAGGAAGAATGCAGGCATGATTTTATTTTTAAGGAATATAAATGAACCTGGGCCTACATTTCCCAGCATGCTCCTGTAACCCTTTCTTGGTAGGAATATCTAGGGCCACACTGTGGCACTAACAGTATAGATCCCAAGCCTCCGCTAAGTGGGAGATTTAGGGGTTTGGATAAATTAAGTGCCTCCAGCCAGGGCTAAAACCAGATGTTGGTGGCATATAACTCACTGGGAACTGCAATAGCAGTGATTTTGGGTACCAATTGTAGCAGACAATAAACCACACAATAAGCAGATATGCAGTAATATGTAATGTAATATATGCAATGCAATAAGAACAGTGAAATATCAATAATACAATGAATATTAGATAATATAAGAAGTATCACCATTTGTATGAAAATGTCCACTGTCACTTTAAGAATGGTGAGTGTGCACACTAGGGGTCTGAGGGGATATAACCCTAACCCTACAGTAATATGATGAGAATTATGTGTAACAACACCAGATTGATGCCCCCGGGATGTGTAAAGTGAAGGTCTCACCAACTCCCAGTGATAGTGAAAGAAGAAGGACCCTGTGAGGCAGAGCAGATACAGGGAAGCAGTCTGGCAGCTTTAATCCACACTGAGCTTGGAATGCTGGTGTAGGGAAAGGCTTCCTGAATTCCTGAGGATCCACTGTACGTGTCACAGAGGCTCATGGGAAATCCACAGTCCAGATCGGGTGTACACGCTGGCAACTCACTACAGGGCTGAAGTCCTATCTATCCTACAGGGATTACTCCCCTAGCAATAGCTCAGCTGCACTAGTTCCACTCACTATGATGGCTGACTGGAAAGGGTTAACTAACTCCCTGTGCTCTGACTATGGGATTCCCTATATGGGTAAATATTCTATAGGTGAAATCCCTAGCTTCCTACTCAGATAAATCAGCAGGAACACTTACAGCAGAGAGAAGAAATCTCAGGCTGCTGTGCAGAGACCATGCTTTCTTCTTCTCTTCTTCCTGGTTAACCTCAGCCTCACTTTCATTTTGGCTCCAAACTTCTTTCAGAGAGTTCACAAGGTCAGAAGCAAATCCTTCTTGCTGATTGGCCAGGCTGTGGCAGAAAACTGTCTCACTGCAGTGCAAGCAGCAGCCATGTTTTTGGTGGCTCCAGATTTAAAGTCACAGGGTTATGCAGTTAGGTAAAGGGCAAATAACACTTCCCTACACTCCATTAACCCAATGATATGGGTATGACAATATGGGTTTTATTTTCCATTATACCCAACAGGGCAGAGCATAATGGGAAGTGATGGGCTAGCCATCCCAGAAATCTCTATTAATGGAAGGATCATGGGAACTGCTGGTACAAAGAAGTAATACAAGTTGGCTATGTTTCCCAGCAAGCTCCAGTAATCAAAAGATAATGGGAAAGGATGGAACAAATTGAACAATATTTCCCAGCATGCTCTGTAATTCAATGGATAAGTGGTAGTTAGGGTTGCCACCCTGCCAAGGCCGGGGCCGGTATTACAAATTTACCAGCAAAAAAACTGACCAGATCCCCCTAAATTTTTTAAAAATTGGTGGTCAGGGCCCCCCTACAAGTTAAAAAAAAAAATTGGTGATCAGGGCCCCCCCTGCAATTTAAAAAAAAGAATTGGTGATCAGGGCCCCCTATAAGTTAAAAAAAAACAAAAAAACATTGGTGCCAGGGCCCCCCCATAAGAAAAATGTTTTTTAAAAAAAACATTGGTGATCAGGGGCCCCCTGCAATTTAAAAAAATAATAATTGGTGACCATGGCCCCCCTATAAGTTAAAAAAAACATTGGCGCCAGGGCCCCACATAAAAGTTTTTTTGTTTTTTTTTAAAAACCCCATTGGTGATCAGAGGCCCCCCTGCAAGTAAAAAAATTTGATGGCCTGCCTGCCCCCCCAAGTTATAAAAAGCCATTGGTGATCAGGGGCCCCCCTGCAAGTATTAAAAAAAATTGTCCAGATCCCCCCAATTTTTTTAAAAAATTGGTGATTAGGGGTCCCCTGCAATTTAAAAAAAAAAAATTGGTGATCAGGGCCCCCTATAAGTTAAAAAAAACAAAAAAAATTGGCGCCAGGGGCCCCCCAATAAAAGTTTAAAAAAAATTAAAAAAAAACATTGGTGATCAGGGGCCCCCTGCAATTTAAAAAAAATATAATTGGTGACCAGGGCCCCCCATAAAAGTTTTTTTTTTTTAAACATTGGTGATCAGAGGCCCCCCTGCAAGTAAAAAAAATTGATGGCCTGCCTGCCCCCCCCCCAAGTTATAAAAGGCCTTTGGTGATCAGGGCCCCCCTGCACGTATAAAGAAAAAAATTGGCCAGATCCCCCCAAATTTTTACAAAAATTGGTGGTCGGGGCCCCCCTACAGGCTAAAAAAACAAATTTGGTGATCAGGGCCCCCCTATAACTTAAAAAAAACATTGGCGCCAGGGCCCCCCATAAAAGTTTAAAAAAAAAAAAACATTGGTGATCAGGGGCCCCCCTGCAAGTAAAAAAAACATTGATGTCCTGCCCCCCCAAGTTATAAAAAGCCATTGGTGATCAGGGGCCCCCTGCAAGTATTAAAAAAAATTGTCCAGATCCCCCCAATTTTTTAAAAAAATTGCTTGCCAGGATTTTGTGTCTAAGGGCCCAGCCATGCTTCACTTACTTGATTAGCCGGTCCCCCCTGTGTTCAGCGTGCTGCACAGTGTGCACAAAGCGTTTCTCCTATTAAGATTTCCTGTACCCTTGTGGTCCTTTAAGAATAAGTCCCAGTAAAGCTGTACAGGGATTGGATAAGGGGATTCAATCCCAATGCAGATTTACCAGGACTTATTCTTAAAGGACCAATGAGGTTACAGGAAATTTTTATAGGAGAAACGCTTTGTGCACAGAGCTGCTGTGCAGCACGTGGAAGACAGGGGGGCCTGGCTAATCAAGTAAGTGAAGCATGGCCGGGCCCCCCCCTAAGACACAAAATCCTGCGGGCCCGGGACAACTGTCCCCCCTGTGACACCTAATGGCGGCCCTACTTGAGCCAGTACAGTACAAGTGGGGTGAGACACACTGTAGAATGTATTATACACCCATAATATGGGGGTGCTAAGTATAATAAAGGCAGTTAGTATTACTTGAGCGAGTACAGTACAAGTGGTGTGAGACACACTGTAGCATGGATAATACACATATAATATGGGGGTGCTAAGTATAATAAAGGCAGTTAGTATTACTTGAGCGAGTACAGTACAAGTGGGGTGAGACACACTGTAGCATGGATAATACACATATAATATGAGGGTGCTCAGTATAATAAAGGCAGTTAGTATAGCTTGAGCGAGTATAGTACAAGTGGGGTGAGACACACTGTATTATGCATTATACACATAGCAAAGGAGTGGTGCTTAGTACAAAAAGATAAATAAGAAATAAAAGCAGTGAGTATTCTCTGTCCTGCTGGAGTATGTATTATACACCACTAGTTGCTGATACCAATGCACACAGGGGCACAAGTTATACTGACAGGAAGAATGCAGGCATGATTTTATTTTTAAGGAATATAAATGAACCTGGGCCTACATTTCCCAGCATGCTCCTGTAACCCTTTCTTGGTAGGAATATCCAGGGCCACACTGTGGCGCTAACAATATAGATCCCAAGCCTCCGCTAAGTGGGAGATTTAGGGGTTTGGATAAGTGTGTAAAGTGAAGGTCTCACCAACTCCCAGTGATAGTGAAAGAAGAAGGATCCTGTGAGGCAGAGCAGATACAGGGAAGCAGTCTGGCAGCTTTAATCCACACTGAGCTTGGAATGCTGGTGTAGGGAAAGGCTTCCTGAATTCCTGAGGATCCACTGTACGTGTCACAGAGGCTGATGGGAAATCCACAGTCCAGATCCGGTGTACACGCTGGCAACTCACTACAAGGCTGAAATCCTATCTATCCTACAGGGATTTCTCCCCTAGCAATAGCTCAGCTGCACTAGGTCCACTCACTATGATGGCTGACTGGAAAGGGTTAACTAACTCCCTGTGCTCTGACTATGGGATTCCCTATATGGGTAAATATTCTATAGGTGAAATCCCTAGCTTCCTACTCAGATAAATCAGCAGGAACACTTACAGCAGAGAGAAGAAATCTCAGGCTGCTGTGCAGAGACCATGCTTTCTTCTTCTCTTCTTCCTGGTAAACCTCAGCCTCACTTTTTATTTTGGCTCCAAACTTCTTTCCGAGAGGTCACAAGGTCAGCAGCAAATCCTTCTTGCTGATTGGCCAGGCTGTGGCTGAAAACTGTCTCACTGCAGTGCAAGCAGCAGCCATGTTTTTGGTGGCTCCAGATTTAAAGTCACAGGGTTATGCAGTTAGGGAAAGGGCAAATAACACTTCCCTACACTCCATTAACCCAATCATACTGGAATGTGAGGGGATCAACTTGAGTAAATAAGACAAAGCATAGTGAGAAATGGTACTAATTAAAATAAACTTCCCAGCATGCTAAACAAGAAAGATGACAAGAGGAAGTGCTGGTACGATTGAGCAAGGCATCCTAGTAAACACAGTAAGCAGTGAATAATGGTAAAATGTGGTACAACTTGGACTGCACTTTCCAGCATGCTTTGTTATTCCATATATCACTGGAAGAAGTAATACAATACAAGCTCCATAAACCAAAAGAAAATGGGAAAGGGTGGAACAAATTGGACTATATTTCCCAGCATGCTCTGTAATTCAGTGGTAGTACTAGTACAAGTTGGGCTATGGTTGTATTAGTTAGTAGAGCTGCTATAATGTGTGGCTGGGAAGTACCTGTACATATACAGAAGTAGAGCAATAGTCACAGGCTGCCTCTGTCCATTGCAGGGTTAATCTGTGATGTCACCCCTACATTCCAGTTGCAGAGAAAGTGAGACAGCAGATTAGACACATTATAAAAATTATTCCCCTTCCTGCTCCATCTTTTGTTCCTCTGCAGGAGAGGAGGAGATTCAGTACCTGCCTCCCCAGTTTCTATTTCCTGCCTAACTCACATTGGCTGGTGAATACAAATAACAGAGGGAATTAGTGAGCTAAAGCCTGCCCCACCTTCCTTACAGTTTACTGGTTCTGTTAATGGCACACAGAAATGATGTCAGCTGGAATTAGTTCATTGGTGTGCTGCAAAGTAGGCAGGGAGCCTGGGCTTGGTGGCTATTTATCAACAGAAGCAATGTCAGTGATCAAAACTGGACTACATTTCCCAGCATGCTCCTAGAGGTAGAGGATACTAAAAAGTGAGCTGTTGCTTGGGTCCATACACCAGATTATATTGGCAAATGGTTGTACAAATAAGACTACATTTCCCAGAATGCTCTATAAATTAGTATAAACCGGGGAAAACTAAAGCAAGTTGTCTGTGTTGCCCAGCAAACTTTATCAGTAGATGGATAATGGGAACTGGGGGTACCAATTCAACTGCATTTCCCAGCATCCGCTATAAACTGTGCATAACTGGAGGAGCTAATACAAGTTTAATATGTTTTCCAGCAAACTCCATAAATCCTCTTGTGATTAGTAAACTTTGACTGATATGGAAATGAAGAAGACTTGGTAGGTTTCTCTCCCCCTATGGTTCACAGGATAGGAAAGATGAGGCTTGCAGGGCACAGCTGAACACATGGCAATGTGTTGGAATGACAGATCTTGTGATGGAAGTGCTTGGGTGATCCTATACTTTGTCATGTAAGTGGGTAATCTCTAATTGTCATAGAGGCTAGGCAAAGGGCTATGTGACTGGCAGCTCTTGTGATAGAAGTGTTTGGATCTTCCTATTCCTTTTCATATAAGTGGGTAATCTCTAATAGGCAAAGGGCTATGTTGTTGACAGCCAGTCTTTGACATGGATTGGAAAGTCCTCTTGTGATTGGTCAACTTTGACTGATATGGAAATGAAGAAGACTTCGTAGGTTTTTCTCTAACTATGGTTCACTGGATCAGAAAGTTGAGGCTTGCAGGGCACATCTTAACACATGGCAATTCGTTGGAATGACAGATCTTGTGATGGAAGTGTTTGGGTGATCCTATACTTTGTCATGTAAGTGGTCAATCTCTAATTGTCATAGAGGCTAGACAAAGGGCTATGTGACAGACAGCTCTTGTGAGTTTTTGGGAAAAGAATGGGTATGTTAAATGTGATGGATGAAAATGGGGAGGATGTGAAAGGGAAGAGTGAAATTCTCAAGACTGTTCAAAGTTTTTATAAAAATCTTTATTCTGAGAAAGCACAAGACAAATCTCTTGAGAAAGATTGCTTGGGTGAAAAGGGTTTCTTGATAAAGATATCTCAAAGAAAGCGCGTGAAGAATGTTTGCAGTGTATGCAAAATTGGAAAGTCCCTGGTAGTGACAGCTTACCAGTGGAATATTATTGTGCATTCTGATTTGTGATAGGTGATAATGTGTATGAAGTATGTAAATATGTTTTGGAAGTGGGTGAGTTATTTTGTTACATAAAAAGGGTGGGCAGAAAGATCTAAAGAACTGGAGGCCTATTTCATTACTAAATATAGATTACAAAATAATTTCAAACATTATTGCAAATAGATTGAAAGGAGTGATTGAGAAAATGGTAGGTTTTGAGCAAGTGTGTGCTGTGCCTGGGAGACAGAATGTGGAAAGCTTGATATAATTAAGTGATGCAATTTGGTATAGTAAAGATAGGGAAGTGCCTGTTGGTGTAGTGACAGTGGATTTTGAGAAAGCTTTTGACGGTGTTGTGCATGGCTTTAAATTTAAAGTGTTGGAGTGTATGGGAGTGCCAAATAAATGTCTTGGTTGGATAAACATTTTGTATAAGGATATTATAAGTAAAATAAGTAAAAATTCAAGTGAATGGATTTTTGAGTGAAATTGTAAGTGTGAAGTCAGCGGTCAGGCAAGGCCTGTTTTGTTTGTTTGTGTGATTGAACCTTTGATGTGCATGTTAAGAAAAGACAAATTAATGAGAGGAGTGGAAATACCTGGGAGTGATGGGAGAGATTTAAGTGTTATTGGCTATATGGATTATGTAACTGTGGTATGTAAATCGAATGTGGGTTTGAGGAGAGCAAAAATGTTGATTGAATTATTTTGTATGGCAAGTGGTTTTAAGTTGAATGTAGAGACAAGTGTGTGTAAAGTGTTTGGGTTATGGAATGAGCCTGAGATGTGTGGATGGCTTGTGAAAGAAGATGGCATTGAAGTACTAGGTGTAATTTTTGGAGATGATATGTATGGGAAAGAAAGTTGGGAACGTGTATACGAGAGAATAAAGAGGAAAACTGATTTCTGGACTTTGAGATCTATAACTATAGAGGGGAGGATTTTAGTAATTAAAGCTGTTTTGATTCCAATTATACTGTATCAGTAATGTTTTTCAGGCTCCAGACAAATGTTTAAAAAAAATCCAAGATTAATTTTTCTCTTTTTTTGGAAATCTAGGATGGAATAGTTGAGAAGGATGAAAGGTGATAAAGGTTTGATGGATATTGAGAGAATTTTGGCAATCAAGTATGTGAGTATATGTGTGAAGTTAAGTGTCTCTCTGTGTTTGTGTCTCTCTGTGTGTGTGTCTGTGTGTGTGTGTCTGTGTGTGTGTGTGTCTCTGTGTGTGTGCTCTGTGTTTGTGTGTCTCTGTGTGTGTCTCTCTGTGTTTGTGTCTTTTTGTTTGTTTGTGTCTCTGTGTTTGTGTGTCTCTGTGTATGTGTGTTTGTGTCTCTGTGTGTGTGTCTCTGTGTTTGTGTGTCTCTTTGTGTGTGTTTGTGTGTTTCCATGTGGGCTGCTTTGTTTGTTTTTTGCCCGGGCTGCTTTTTGCTCCCAGTCCAGATCTGGATGTGCCCTCTGATGAGGAGCCTCCAGATAAGATGGAGGTGGAGAAAATCTCTTTGAAAACAAAGACTGCAGAGGAAACAAAAAAATCCATTCGGTGGAGTGAAAGGGTGGAGGAATATTCTAGCCCAGAGAGAAAGGAAGATGAAGATTCTTCTGGGGCAATGGACTCGGATTCATCTGTGGTTGAGAAATTAACCGAGACTGTAAATATTTTGGCAAAAAAGGGCCTGAAGGAGATTTTAGGAGTTTGGAAGTCAGAAACTTCTAGCGGGCGAGCCAGAGGTGGCCCAAAAAAGGAAACGGATACACGACAGGTGTGATTTTTTGATGTTGTGTGTTTCTTTTAACTTTTTCTAATGTCTTTAAAATTAGGTTCTTTAAATGTGTGGAGCATAAAATATAATGTACGAAGAGCAGCTATTTTTAAGTATTTAGCTCTGCTTAGCCTTAACATAATTTGTTTACAGGAACGTTAACATCAAGGAAGAACCTAATAATGTAAAATGGGAGTATGGACCAGCAGTATGGTGCTCAAGTAAAGAAGTGCAGGTATTGGCATTCTATTTAAAGGATTTAATTTTGTTATAAAAAAAGTTATGCATATTGTTCAGGGCAGAGTTTTGCTTTCTTTTACATTTTTTGGGATGCATTTTCATGATTATTAATGTGTATGCATCTACGACTAGGCCTGAAAGAATTGAGATCTTTAAGAAAATAAAATTATATTTGGGTGGTAAAGAAAACACAATATTAGTAGGGGATTTCAATTGTATTATACGGAATGGGAATCAGTGTGGGGTAGGTTGCCGGGATGGGGGTAATATAGAAAAATCTGGAAAAGTGTTAAAATAAATGATTTCTTCATTTTGTTTACAAGATGCTTTTGGTGTAAAAGGAGGAAATAATAAGCATTACCCATATTATAGTGATCCCTTAAGGTTCTAAATTATAATGTGAGAGGAGTAGCTTTTTCAGATCATGGCTGTGTGGAATGTAATGTAAGTATAAATGGTTAGTGGACGAGTGGGAGAGGTTTATGAAGAGTTGAATGTTTCTTTATTGGAGGATGAAAAGGTAAAAACAGAGTATAGAGAGTGGTTTGGTAAATGGGTTAAGATGAAAACTTTTTTGTGTGAGTGGTGGGAGTGGGTAAAGAGTGAAACAAAAAGGTTTTTTGTTAAAAAGGGTTGTGAGAAGGTGAGAAGGGAACGTGAAGAGTATGAAAGATGGCAGAAGAGAATGGAGTATTTAGGAGTATTTAGAAGAATTAAGAAGAATGGGAGAGAATGTTAAAAGGGAGATTGTCGAAACTAAAGAACGAATGAAAAGTGTTTTGGAGGCGCAAGGAAAGAAAATAATTGCTCAAGAGTGGATGTTAAAGAGATGGATGAGAAGTGTACTTTTTTTTTCAAAAAAGTATATGGTAAGTGTGTGAAGATGCTGAGGGTGTTTGATAGTAAAGATGAAGAAGTTTGTGGAAAAGAAGGGGTCTTGAATACGGTGTGTATATTCTATAAAGATTTGTATGCTGGGATAGAGAGAGATAGTGTGTTGGAAGATGAATGTTTGGAAGTACTTGAAAAAGAATTCCAACAGGGTGATAAAGAGTTGTTGAGTGATGTTTTGATGAAAACAGAATTAGATGATTGTGTGAAAGGAATGAAAAAAGGAAAAGTGCCTGCGAATGGTGGATTACCAGTTGAGTTTTATTGGGTGTTTTGGAAATGATTTGTGTTCATGTGTTTGAAGTATGTCAAAAAGTGTTAATGGATAGGGTGCTGACTAAAAGTACGAGAGAAGGTATAATTGTTATTATATAAAAAAATAAAAAGAGGGATCTTAAAAATTGGAGACCAATTTCTTTGTTGAATGTTGACTATAAATTAATAGTAAAAGTTTTTGCAAATCTTTTAAGGGAAGTGATTGTGAGAATGGTGGGTGAGGAGCAAGTATTTGTGGTGCCCGGTAGACAGATTGGTGAATGTTTATTGTGCATGAGGGATGCTTTGTGGTATGCTAAAGAGAGAAAACAAGCTGTGGTTGTGGTGACTGTGGACTTTGAGAAGGCATATGACCGGGTAGTGCATGATTTTATGTTTAGTGTGTTAGAAAGAATGGGGGTGCCTGATAGTATGATGAAATGGATTAAGTGTTTATACAATGGAATTGTGAGTAAAGTACAAGTTAATGGAGGTTTAACAGAAGAAGAATGTATAAAGTCTGGTGTGAGACAGGGGTGTCCACTGTCACCCATTCCATTTATTTGCGTGACTGAACCTTTATTAATTGTAATTGTAAAGGATAAAATAATGCGTGGAGTGGAAGTGCCTGGGAGTGGTGGAAAAGAGTTAAAAGTGGTTGTATGGATGATGTTACAATTGTGTGCAAATCACAAGCGAGTTTGAGGAAAGTTAACCCTTTAAGTGCCAGCAGAATTTCACATTTTGGTTACGCAAAATGCCAGCCATTTTTTTAAACATTTTGTGCTCTCTCATTTTAGGGGCATTTTGTGAGGGAAAACCTATAGTTTACCTAGGAAAACTATACGTTATTTTTTTCGGGAAAAACCGAGCTTTCTAAATCTGCCTGAGTTTTCATGTATTTTCACCTCTGCAAAAAGATTTATAGTGCTAAATACCAAAAAAAAATGAAAAATTCCCATTTTTCATAGTATATGAATTTATACCAGAAAAATATTTCATTTTAAAAACTATACATATCTGGTATTTTTAAAACTATACATATCTGGGAAAATATCTTGGAAATCCAACTGATTTGGAAAGCCTTATGTCTCTCGAACTTGCCAATACCAGATATGTATAGTTTTAGGGAGATTTAGGACTTCTGTACAGCAAAAACTCCCTGCAGTATATTACTGAATTTTGAAAGCACTAAGGCAGAAAAAGGCATACTTTAGATTCCAAGGCAAAAAATCCTGAAAAAGTAGGTTTACCCCAGAAAACCATATATTTTTGAAAAGTACACATTCTGCTGATTCTAAAATGGGTAGCTATGTCTCTCTACTCTTAACTACCAAACATCAAAGCTTGTCTCAAAAAAACTTTCAAAGATTTTAATTTACTGCTCCGCATATCCCACACTGTATTAGGTACCAAGAAAAAGCACCCTGAATATGATTGCCAGGGGTCCACTGAACAGTTTGATACACATTGTGCATAGGTTTACCAAAATATCTGGCATTTAGAGACACCAATATGAAGTTAGTGCATCTAAATTGTTCATGACTTTACTTTAGCTACTGAAAAATCAACATGTTGACTGCAGTTTCTGTGGGGTAGAAACACAGAAAAATAGGTTTATGTGTACCCATGCTTTTCTGCTCCAAGCTACTGAGTCGTAAGACTTTCCCAAATTTGTCGGCTTTTGTGAAATATCTGAAAATTGCCTCAAAGCTTCAACTTTCCAGCATCATTTAGCCCATGTATCATTACGTACCAAGAAAAAAGTACCCTAAATATTATTGCCAGGGGTCCTCCAAACCCTGAAAACCATATATTTTTAAAAAGTAAACATTCTACCGAATCTTAAATGGGTACCAATGTCTTTCTGCTCCAAACTACTGAGTCGCAGGGCTTTCTCAAAATTGTCGGTTTTGGTGAAATATCAGAAAATTGCCTCAAAGCTTCAACTTTCCAACATTATATCACCCCGTGTATCATTACATACCAAGAAACAGCACCCTAAATATGATTGCCATGTGTCCTCCAAACAGTTTGATGCCATTTACCAAAGTATCTGGCATTCAGAGGCCTCAAAATTAAGTTAGCACATACAAATAGTCCTGAGGGTAACTTCAGCTAACGAAAATCAACACATTGGCTGCATTTTTTGTGGGGTAAAAACACTGAAATATATGTTTAAGCCCCAAAACCATATATTTTTGGAAAGTACACATTCTACTGAATCTGAAATGGGTACCCATGCCTTTCTGCTCCAAACTACAGAGTCGCAAGGCTTTCCCAAAATTGTCGGTTTTGGTAAAATATCGGAAAATTGCCTCAAAGCTTAAAATTTCCAGCATTGTATCATCCATGTATCATTATATACCAAGAAAAAGCACCCTAAATATGATTGCAAGTGGTCCTCTAAACAGTTTGATGCCCATTGTGCATAGGATTACCAAAGTATCTGGCATTTAGAGGCCCCAAAATGAAGTTAGCGCATACAAATATTCCTATGGGTAACTTCAGCTAATAAAAAATCAACACAGTGACTGCATTTTTTGTGGGGTAAAAAAACAAAAAAAAATACGTTGACACCCCCCCAAAACCATATATTTTTGGAAAGTACACATTCAGACAAATTCAAAGTGGGTAACCATGTAGTCATACTTCAAACTACCGAGTCGCTATGTTTTCCCAAAATTGTCAGTTTTGATAAAATAGCTCAAAATCGTCTGCAATCTTCCATTTTCTACTATCTTATCTCTCACATTGCATTAGTTACCAAGAGAAAGCATCCTAAATATGAATGACAGGGGTATACTGAACAATTTGATGCCCAATATGTATAGCTTTACCAAACTATGTGGCATACAGAGGCACCCACATAACAGTAGTGTATATAAATTTTCACAGCTGAGGCTTTGGCTGCCGCAATACAAGCAGCCGGTATGTGTATTATGTGCCATACGACCCCCTAACATTATGGAGACCCTAGAAAACCATAGATTTTCAGAAACTACACATTTGGACAAATCCAATATGGGTAAATATGTGTTTCTACTGCAAGCTGCCAAACTGTAAAGCTATACTGAACTTAGCTGTTTTTATCAAATTTCTAAAAATTGTCACAAGGCTTTATTTTTACCCCATTATATGCCCCACATTTCATAACGTATCAGCATAAAACATCCCAAATATGAACGACAGGGGTATACTGAACACTTTGATGCCCAATATGCATAGATTCTCCAGACTAAGTGTCGTATAGAGGCACTAAAATGACAGTAGTTATATAAATTTTCCTGGCTGCCGCAATACAAACACCTAGTACGTGTATTATGTGCCATAAGACGCAGTAACAGTATGGAGGCCCTAGAAAACCCTATATTTTCAGAAAGTACATATTCTGAAAAATCCGATATGGGTAAATATGTGTTTCTACTGCAAACTGACAAACTATAAAGTTATGCTGAACATCGCGTTTTTTATCAAATTCCTGAAAATCGTTGCATAGCTTGATTTTTAGGGTTAGGGAACGACAGGGGTCTACTTAACACTTTGATGCCCAATATGCATAGATTTACCAGACTATGTGGTGCACTGAGACCCCCAAATGGATATATTGTAGATAAAATTTACATGGGCAAAACTAAATAACTTAGAAAAGTGTGAAATGCATATAAATCACTAAAATCCAATAAAACCACAAAAATCAATGCATTTTTTTCCAGACTAGTGTAATCGGCCATCAGAATCTATAAGGTTAGAAGTGTAGAAGTCTGTGGGGCAATTTCTCTAGCCTCGACGTTGAATGGACATATATGTTGCAGCAAATACATTACACTACACAAGCCTGGGAAACCTTAATAAAATAAAATACAGTTGTTATATTGCCCTACACATGAGCCCAGTGTATAGTTTATGTGCCATATTTTAGGAAATGTAGAAGAAAGTCCTATCTACTCTATTGCACTTCACCTGGTCTGAGGTGGCAAAGGCTGGCACAAGAGGTAACGTTCAGTAAAATCCGCATCAGTGAATTTTCGTAGTTAGGTCCATTTGCCAGGCATTAGGGAGCAAAGTACCGCTAGAGTCTATCTCCTTCGCTAGCGTAGTTACGCAGGCGACTGTTAGTAAATCGGAAAAGTACCAAAATGACATCATGCAGGCGAATTTTCACCCTCGTTATTCACTTCGCCCTTTAGTAAATTTGCCCCTGTATGTCTATAACACTGGCAGCACAACAGCCCTCATCAAAGGCAATCAACAGGCTGGGGCTGCACATGTGACTACAATCACTAGTTATAACCCTTGTGCCCAGATTATTAGGGATGCACCCAAACCAAGATTCGGTTCAGGATTCGGGCTTTTTCATCAGAATTCGGATTCGGTCGAATCCAGATCCTAATTTGCATATGTAGATTAGGGGTGGGTAGGGAAATCATGTGACTTTACATCACAAAAGAAGAATTTTTTCCACTTTTTCCTTTCATGCCACTAAATTTGCATATGCAATTTAGGATTCAGATTCGGTTCGGTATTCGGCCGAATCTTTCACCAAGGATTCGGGGATTCGGCCGAATCCCAAATAGTGGATTCCTACAGATTATATAGTTGTTTGAGGGATCTATTAGCTCTAACCCTGCCACATCACAGACTGCTAATTTAAAAAGGTAGAAAACAGTTAATGCTAGCGTATTAGGGTTAGGGATTCTGACAGGCCAGTGCAACACTGACCCTGGGCAAATAACATTATATACAACATATGTGTCAACCCTATGTGTCAATACTGAAGGCATAAACTTTCCTGCAATTATTTTGCAAACATAGATAGACAGGTAAGTGGATAGATCTGTGCCAAACATGTGCTTTCATAAATGCATTTCCCTCAAGATTGATCATCTTCACAGTCCCACCAACCAGAGTCCCCACATCTCTGACAGTCCCAAGAGTATTACCCCACATTCCTTACAGCCCCAAGAGTATTACCCCACATCCCTTACAGCCCCAAGAGTATTGCCCCACATCCCTTACAGCCCCAAGAATATTACCCCACATCCCTTACAGCCCCAGGAGTATTGCCCCACATCCCTTACAGCCCCAAGAGTATTACCCCACATGCCTTACAGCCCCAACAGTATTACCCCACATCAATTACAGCCCCAACAGTATTACCCCACATACCATAGAGTTCCAACAGTTTTATCCCACATCCCTTACAGCCCCAAGAGTATTAGCCCACAACTCCCCCAAGTATTACCCCCACATCCATTAAAGGCCCAACAGTATTACCCACACATACATTACAGCCCCAAGAGTATTACCCCCACATCCCTTACAGTCCCAAGAGTATTACCTCAGATCCCTTACAGCCCCAAGCTTATTACCCCACATCCCTTACTGCCCCAACAGTATAACCCTACATCCCATAGAGTCCCAACAGTTTTACCCCACATCCCTTACAGCCCTAAGAGTAGTAGCTCGCATCCCCCCAAGTATTACCCCACATCCCTTACAGCTCCAAGAGTATCACCCCAACACCCTCCCCAAGTATTACTAACATATCCCATACAGCCCCAAGAGTATTACCCCACATCCCTTAAAGGCCCAAGAGTATTAGCCCCACATCCTTTACAGTGCCAAGAGTATTTCCCCCACATACCTTACAGGCCCAACAGTATTAGCCCACATCCCTTAAAGCTCCAAGAGAATTAACCCTGCTTCCTTTAAAGCCCCAAGGGTAATAGCCCCACATCCATTACAGCCCCAGGGGTATTACCCCCACATCCCTTACAGTCCCAAGAGTATTTAGGTTAATGTAGATGAACCAGCGCTATAAGCTCGGGATAGACAGAAAGAAAAGTAATAGTATATAGTGTAGTATTTCTTTTATAGCCGTGACACCCTTCTGTGGGGTTGGAATTATTTATTATGCAATTTGTCTATTCCCCTTCACCTGTGGGGCTTAACTGGCCCTTCAACCAATGTTTTAAAAACAATGGCACCTTCTGTGTGTGTGAATTGAATACTCACAAACGTTTAGGAGTATTGCTAGAGTTGATAATGATTAATCCACCTTTGTAGTCGTAGGCATCAGTTGGTTCTAAAGAGATGTGCTCAACATCGTGTAAAAACCTTTTTAATAAATAATCTTAGAAATAAAATTGCACTCACATATGTACACTTGGAATTAGCATATAGACAGTCAGTCCATAGGTATTCTCAGCTCCAACTTTTCGCTCCGCTGAAGGTTGATGGTAGTAGCCGGCGTTGTATGCGTGCGATGCTGGGCTCCCTTGGATGACATCACAGACGACGCTTATAAGACTTTCTCAAGGCTTCAGAATCTCTACTGCGCAGGAGCCTTTTCATATGGGTGGTATCCATGGTAGCGTCTTTCACTTCCTGTTTTCGGGTTACATGCTTTCCATGGCAGTCCCGTTTCTTTCTCATAACGTATTGCATCAGTTGAAACAATATTGGGAAGCACATCTCTATAAAATTTCTATAACATTACATCCTTGATATTTTATATCCATATTCCTTCTTTAACACTCTCTCTAACATTTTCAAGGGTAAGTGGAGCAGCGTTACAAGTCGTGTGTGTGTGTGTGTGTGTGTGTGCGGCGGCCGTCCATGCCGCAGAACCACTAGACCACCAGGTATTTTTATTACATTACCCCCCCCTCTAGGGTTAGGGCCACTGGACCCACAGGCTTCCCAGGAAAATTTTGATGAGTTGATCAGCCTTGGGGGCAAATTCACTAAGATGCGAAGTTGCGCCAGGCGCAACTTCGCAGCACTTCGCCGCACTTGGCCAGGCGTAGTTTCGCCAGTGGTTCGCAAATTCACTAAAATCCGAAGTTGCGCACAGGGGTAGTGTAAGGTTGCGGAGTTGCGCTAGCGTTGTTTCGCTATATAAAGCGAAGTTGCGCTAGCGGAGGCTAATTTGCATACGGCGCGAAATTCAAATTTCAATGGAGGAACACGTATCTGCACTACAAATGCCTAGAAAACCTTCAAATCTGCAAATAAAATTTTTATTTTGCCCTACACATGTGCCCACTGTCTAGGTAAGTTGCCATGAGTCAGGAAATGTAGGGGGAGGAAGGGGAGCCCCAAAAATTTTTCGATCTTTTTCAGCCTATCAGCCATCATGTAGAAAACACGCCAGCGTTTTTTGGGACTTAGAAAAAATTTTGACTTTTTTTTTAACAATCCCTATCTACTCTATTGCGCTTTGCCAGGTCTGAGGTGGCGAAGGAAGTCTAGCGTAAAAGGTAGCGTTCGCTACACTGCGCAAGTTAGTGAATTTGCGTAGTTTCGTCGCTAGCGAAGATTCGCCTGGCGTAAGGTTGCGAAGTAACACTAGCGAAACTACGCCAGCGTTCGTTAGTGAATTTGCGCAGTAGCGGAAATGCCCAACGCTAGCGAATTAACGCTAGCGTTCGGCGCTTCGCGCGTTAGTGAATTTGCCCCTTGATGTCATCGACTGAGACCCAGGAGTTCTCCTCAGAGCCATAGCCCTTCCACTTAATAAGATACTGGAGCTTACCCCGTACCAGACGAGAATCGAGGAACTCCTGGATCTCAAATTCAGGCTGACCTTCGACTAATACTGGGGGAGGAACAGGAATATGACGGACTTGAATGGCTGGTTTTAGGAGAGAAACATGAAAAGAATTAGATATTTTAAATTCTGTAGGTAATTGGAGATGAACAGAAGAAGAATTGATTATCTCAGTTATTGGGTATGGACCAATGAACCTGGGCCCCAGTTTGAGAGAGGGGACCTTCAACCTAATATTTTTGGTAGATAGCCAAACAGAATCTCCCACCTTGTATTGAGGAGCCTCTCTACGAGATCTATTTGCAGCTTTCTTTTGAGCAGAGGAAGCTGCAGAAAGAGAATGATGAACTTGAGACCAAATTTTAGAAAAATGACTGACAGAGGAATTAGCAGAGGGTACAGAGGAATCTAAACCAGAAAAAGAAAATGCTTTTGGATGTAGCCCATTTACAATAAAGAAAGGAGACTCCCCAGAAGAGTGGCAATATTGTAGGCAAACTCTGCCCAGGGCAACAACTCAGCCCAAGAGGACTGGTTATCAGACACGTAACACCTGAGATATTGCTCAAGGGATTGATTCACTCTTTCAGTTTGTCCATTGGTTTGGGGATGGTAACCAGTAGAGAAGGATAAATCAATGCCAATTAAAGAGCAAAACTTTGAGACAAACTGAACTCCTCTGTCAGACACAATGTTAACAGGAAACCCATGTAACCTGAAAATATGAGAGATAAACAGATCGGCTAAGGTTTTGGCAGAAGGGAGGTGTGGAAGGGAAACAAAATGGCTCATTTTACTAAACCTATCCACCACCACCCAAATTACAGTTTTACCCTGAGAGGGAGGCAGATCTACAATGAAATCCATCGAAAGATGGGACCATGGTCTCTCAGGGATTGGTAATGGATTTAACAGACCCTGTGACATTTGACGAGAGGATTTAGACCTTTGACAAATTGGACAAGAATTTACGAAAACCTTAGCATCCTGTTTAAAAGAAGGCCACCACACATGGCGGGTTAACAAGGAAATAGTTTTGGCTATGCCAGGATGCCCAGCCATTTTGGAGTTATGAACCTCTTCCAGAACTTGTTCCCTCAGCTCCTCAGGCACAAACATTCTCCCAGAAGGAGTGTCTGCAGGAGCAAAAGCTTGGACAGGGGACAACAAGGTGGAGAGGTCAGAATCCAATGCGGCAACAATCAACTCCCTAGGAATGATGGGGATGCACTCACTAGAGTCAGAGGAGGTAGATTCAAAACTCCTAGAGAGTGCATCAGCTTTAGTGTTTTTAGTTAGGTCCAGGCCTGTATGTTAAAGAAACGTTAAACCTGGTGAAGAACAATGCCCATCTAGCTTGCCTAGGATTTAGCCGTGTGGCCGATTCTATAGAAAGCAGGTTTTTATGGTCTGTATATACTGTTACCATATGTTTAGCACCTTCAAGTAGATGCCGCCATCTCTGGCCTCTGGAGCCATGGTAACCCCAAGATGAGAGGAGAAGTAGCACCCTCAATGATGTACAGCGCTATCTCCTCACCATGCAGATGATTAATAGACATAGACAGACACTATACCCGACCCCAAGGGTCTTTTGTCCACTGCCCAAATTTTCAGGGGGGAACTTAGAGGAACCAATGGAATGTTATGTTTGGCAGCAAATGCAGCGTCCAAAAAGTTCCCCTCTGCCCCTTAATCCAAAAAAGCGGACACCCTGACAGAGCCCGTAGGCCAGGTTAGTTTGACTGGTAACAGAACTTTAGAGGCAGATTGGGGAGAGGAAATTCCTGCACCCAAATGGAGCTCCCCATCTCCATTTAGGCTTTGGAGTTTCCCGGCCTCTTAGAGCATTGGTTTAGAAAATGCCCCTTTTCACCACAGTACATGCAAAGACCCAGGGAAAACCTGCGTGCCTTTTCCTCAGGAGATAGATGGGATATGCCTAATTGCATAGGCTCCTCCTGAGATAACCCCAAACGGAATTGACTTCGTAGAGCCAAATCGTTCCACCCAGTTTCTACTGCCCAACGGCGGAATTCGGTGCAGTACAACTCCGTATCCCTTTTCCCTTGGCGCAATTTACGAATCGCGGTATCGGCAGAAGATGCACGATCCGGGTCATCAAAAAGAATTGCCATGCTGTTAAAGAAAGTATCAAGGGAATAACGAGCAGGGTCAGAGGAAGGCAGCCTGAGGGCCCAAATTTGGGGGTCACCGGAAAGCAGGATCATGATGAACCTTACTTTCTCCTCACCAGTGAGGAAAGAAACTAAGGTGCAGCTTGCATGCCTCTTTAGAGACAAAAAACTTAGTGCGATCCCCACTGAACTTTTCAGGGAACACAATTTTAGGTTCATGATGTCTGGTTGAACCCACAGGAGGAAGAAGAGGAGCAGGAACAGGAACAGATTGCTGCTGTCAAGCTTGCGTACAGGGGCGTAACTATAGAGGAAGCAGACCCTGCGTCTGCAGGGGGGCCCAGGAGGTATAGGGGCCCCATGGGCCCTAATTCATATAAAATCTCAATAAATATTGGAGAAACAAGTCAACCCCAAAACATTTTGGGGGCTTGAAAAATAATTTGCTGTGGGGCCCAGTAATATCTAGTTACGCCACTGCTTGCGTAGTCTCCAGCTGTCGGGTTAGGTTGTGGAAACCCTGCAGGAGATAATTTTGCTTCTGTTCATGGTCCTGTTAATTCGCTAGCAGAGCGCATTTTCGTTAATTCGCCGATTCACTAACGGACGCTGGCGTAAATTCTCTAGTGTTACTTTGCACCCTTACGCCTGGTGAATTTGCGCAACGGACGTAACTACGCAAATTCACTGACGAATGCATTTTTCTGAACGCTACCTTTTATGCCAGACTTCCTTCGCCACCTCAGACCAGGCGAAGTGCAATAGAGTAGATAGGGATTGCTTCAAAAAAAGTTAAAAAAAATTCTTAGTCCCAAAAAACGCTGGCGTTTTTTCTTTTTTTATGGGTGATAGGCTGAAAAAGATCGAAAAATGTTTTGGGGCTACCCTCCTTCTCCCTTACATTTCCTAACTCATGGCACCTTAACTATACAGTGGGCCCATGTGTAGGGGAAAATAAAAATTTTATTTGCTGTTTTAAAGGTTTCCCAGGCTTGTGTAGTGATACTACATATACCTTCATTGTAACTTCAATTTTGCGCCGTATGCAAGTTAATCATCACTAGCGTAACTTCGCTTTGCTTGGCAAATTAACGCTAGCGCAACTTCGCAACCTTACGCTTCCCCTAAGCGCAACTTCGGATTTTAGTGAATTTGCGTAGCGCTGTCGAAAATACGCCTGGCGAAGTGCGGCGAAGTGGACGCTGGCGCAACTACGAATCTTAGTGAATTTGCCCCTATGTGTTCTGTCTTGCCTACATATTGTAGGCCACATGGGCATTGTAAACAATATATAACATTTTCTGTTGTACAATTGATGTTATGTTTAATTTTAAATTCCACAGTATTCACTGTTGAAGTGAATGTTTTTTTTTCTTAATACCATATTGGCATGCCTTACATGAAGAACATGGTAAAAACCAGCCTACACACATTCCTTTGTCTTAATTCTAGTTTTTCCGGTAGTACAATAGTTTTTTGTCAGTCTCTCTTGTATTAGTTGTTAGTCCGTTTGAATACCACTTTCGGTTGTTCAGGAATGGTACTTCTTACATCTGCTTCACATTTTAGTATGGCCCAATGTTTTTTAATAATTTTGCCAATCTCCTTGGCTAAAGGGTTATAGGTAGTTGAGAATATTATTTCTTGTTTTGCTTCCCCATTAAATTCTTTTTTCTTTAAAAGGTTGGCTCATTCTATATTATTTGTTTTTTCTCTTGATTGTTTAATCATAGTTTCATTATACCCACTCTCTCTAAATCTCTTGCTCATAAAATCCAGTTGCTTGTTCATTTCTCCTTTCTCACTATAATTTTTCTTTATTCTGCACATTTGACTCTAAGGGATGCTCCTTATCCATTGAGGATGGTGGTTGCTATTCGGAATTACATAGCTGTTCACATCCACATCTTTAAAGTGTGTTTTAAATTGTATTTATGAATTTTTTACATAGATTTCAAGATCCAAATTTTTTTTGAACTTTGGGTTAGGGTAAATTCCAAATTTGAGTAACAGGTTCACGCCCCTCTGTAGTATGGGAGCAATATGGAGTTTCTCCCAATACCCCAGGTGTAAATTGGCATAGCTGGGCGCGAACCTCGTTCCCATGGAGGTCCCACAGGTTTGGAGGTAGTATTTATCTTGGAACCAATATAAATGTGATTCCCTTAAGAACAAATTCTTTCTGGATATTTGGTATTAGACCATCACTTTTTAAAAAATGTGCCGTTGCTTTGATGCCTTGGTTATGTCTTGGTTTTGTCTTATCGAAGTATATAAGGATTTAACATCCAGTGTTGCTAATATCTCTGATGTCCCATTGGACATCTTGTAAAATTTGAATAATTTCAGTTGAGTCTTTCAAATATGCTGGAAGAGAAGTTACATATTTTTGTAACATTCTATCTATATATTAGGATAGGTTACTTGTGGGAGACTCTATCCCAGATATAATTGGTCTTCCAGGGGGATTAATAGGAAGACATATGGATTTTTGGAAGACAGTATAGGACCAGAACTACTGGAAGTTCCAAGAGTATTACTTCCACATACCTTACAGGCCCAGCAGTATTAGCCCACATCCCTTACAGCTCCAAGTGCATTACCCCCACATCCTTTAAAGCCCGAAGGCTAATACCTCCACATCCCTTACAGTCCCAAGAGTATTACCCCCACATACCTTACAGGCCCAGCAGTATTACCCCTACATCCCTTAAAGCCCCAAGAGTATTTACCCACTCCGACCCAAGTATCACTAACAGATCCCTTACAGCCCCAAGAGTATTACCCCCACATGTAGATAATGATAAAGGGCTGGCACATACAGTACATGTAGTAAATGTAGTAAAAATGTAGTAAAAATGTAGTAAAAATCTTTTTATTGTAGCAAAAACATCACAGCAAAAAGGCCTTATGCGTTTTGTGCCTTAGGGGCACTTAGTTTAATTCTGAGAGGTAGCGGAAGCCAGTGCAGGGATTGACAGAATGGCGAGGCAGAGGAGGAGCGGTTGCTGAGGTGTATGAGCCTCGCAGCAGTGTTCATTATGGACTGGAGAGCTGACAGTCTCTGGAGGGGAAGGCCAATTAAAAGAGAGTTACAGTAGTCTAGACGTGATATGCCGAGAGAGTGAGTAAGAATTTTGGCAGCATCTTGGGTGATAAATGATGGTATTTTGGAAATGTTCCTTAGGTGGAAGTGACATGATTTAATAAGTGACTGGATATGAGGAGTGAATGACAGGGCAGAATCTAGGATAACCCCAAGGCACTGGGCCTGGGGAGAGGGGGTGATAGTGGAATTCAGGGTCGGACTGGGGGGCCCGGGGCCCACCGGGACTGCTGTCCAGGGGCCCCCCTCCGACCCCCGCCCCCCTACTAAAACGCGTCGGGCCAGCAACGGCGCCGCTCGGCGCGCATGCGCAACAGCCCCGCTCGGCGCGCATGCGCAAGAACGGCGCTCGGCGCGCCACTCGGCGCGCATCGCCCGAAAACAAAAAATATTTTTGCCGATTGGAAATAAATGGAGAAGGGTTCTGGCCCGGCGGGGGCCCACGAGGGTCGGGGCCCACTGGGTTTTTTCCCGGTATCCCGCCGGGCCAGTCCGACACTGGTGGAATTGTTAACTATGATGGATACTTCCGGGATGTTACTGGTGTTACTGGTGAGGAAAGAGAACCATTTCAGTTTTAGAGAGGTTTAATTTAAGGTAGCGTTGCGACATCCAGGTAGAGATAGCGGACAGGCAGGAGGAGATGCGAGTTAGGAGTTCTGGGTTGAGATCAGGAGATGAGAGATAGATCTGAGTATCGTCAGCATAGAGGTGCGTTCCAGCGTCATCATGGAGGACGCGCGTCGACGCGGGTGCGCGTCCGTCGCGACGTAATGACGCTGGCGCTGGTATTTCTTTCCGCTCCGAATTCCTCTCAGTGCTCGGACATCGCTCTAAGCTGTTGTTAAGAAGCCTTTGAATTATTCTACTTGAAATACTGGTTTTTGACCCTGCTACTGCTTTCGACTCCTCTTTTATGACAACCCTTGGAACTTCGCTGGATCTTCTGACTCCCTGTTGCCGACTTCTGCTTCTCGTTTGACTACGCCTTTGCTTGAACCTTGGTGCCTCGTTGAACTGGATTCCTGTTGCCAAACCCTTGCCTGTCTCTGATTACGGTCTGTGTTTAACCCTTGATTGACTGTTGCTTTTGAAACCTCTGCCTGCCTATAACTAAAGTCGTGTTTAATTGACCAAATCTAACCTGCTTACTCGCTGGCAATTCTACTACTGTCTTCACTTCGCTAGCTGGGAAATACCAACTCCTGTGGCATTAACACCTAAACCGCTGTGCCATTATCAACGTACTGTTGTATCCTGCATCTCTATCAACGTACTGTTGTATCCTGCATCTCTATCAACGTACTGTTGTATCCTGCATCTTCGCTCACAGTACATCCAGGCACAAGACTTTACACTTCACTAGCCACAGGCTCCCATACTACACCCCCATTGGTCTCCCTAGTTCCCAGCCAAGGGTGTATTAGTGGGGGAGCCGTAAGGGTTGCCTTCTTACCACGCCAGTTTCCAGCTCCTCCTCATCCGTGGTTCCGCCTGGTTCGGTAAGTCTGACAGTATGTCCGAGCCATATCAACATGAACCACTGGAGGAAGCTGGCATTCTAGAGACTTTGTCCCAGCAAATGTCGGTTTTGACCAGAGCTGTACAAGATTTGCAAGGTGGTTACCAGGACCTCCGTGCCCGCTTAACCGATCTTCCTGCTGATGAGGCTGGGGCATCCTCTCCCGGGCGTCTGGAGCCGAAGATTTGTTTACCAGAGAGATTTGGTGGGGATCGCAAGCAATTTCGGTCCTTTTTAAATAGCTGCAAATTGTTGTTCGCTATGAAGCCTAGAACCTATCCCGATGAAAAAGTCAAGGTGGGAGCAGTCATTTCTTTTCTACAAGGCGAACCCCAAACTTGGGCTCATCGCCTTCTGGAGTTGAATAGTCCCCTCCTGAAAGATGTAGAGACTTTCTTTGCCACAATGGCATCCTTATATGATGATCCGCAGCGTCCAGAGACCGCAGAAGCTGCCTTACATGCCCTTACACAGGGGAAACGTCCAGTGGAAGACTATGCGGCTGAATTCCGAAGATGGACGACTTGGAATGAGTCTGCCCTCAGACACCATTACCGAGTGGGGCTCTCAACTCAGTTAAAGGATGAGCTAGCTCGAGTAGGTGTTCCGGTGGCTTTCACCATTCAACTCGATAGACGCCTAAGAGAAAGAAGTGCTGAGAAGTCTCCTTCATCTGTATCTCCTGTATCCTGGATGGTCCCTAGGGCACCCCTTCTGCTCCTCCCTCTGTTTCAGCAGCCGAGCCAATGCAACTTGGTTTGACTCGTCCCAGCTTGACTCCTGAGGAAAGGTTAAAGAGAAGACGCCTGAATTTGTGTCTTTATTGTGGTGCTGCTGGACATTTGCTGCGGACTTGTCCCCTTCGTCCTGATGGTAACATTTTTTCTACAGACTGTGGTACTAAAGTTTCTGTTCAGTCTAAAGATACACACATTTCTCTTTTGCTCTCTCTGCAGTGGACAAGAAGACGAGTGCAAGTCTCGGCGATCATTGATTCCGGGGCTAGTGGTTGCTTTATCGATTCTACCTTTGCCCGCAAGCATGACATTCCCTTGCGCCCTAAATCCAGATTAGTGATGGTTCGGATGGCGGACGGCTCACCCCTCAGTTCTGGACCTGTTTCTCTAGAGACTGAACCTCTAAATGTGTCAATAAACGGGTCACATCATGAAATCCTTAGTTTTGACGTGGTTCCTTCGCCTCTGTTTCCAGTTATTATTGGGCTACCGTGGTTAAGGGTTCATAACCCATTTATTGACTGGGGCTCTGGAAAGTTATCTTTGTCTTCTTCCTTTTGTGTTAAGAATTGTGTCCAAGTGAAGTCATCCTCTCCTCAGCAAGCCTTAGTTTGTGTGACCAAAGATAATCGAGACATATTAACTTTGATTCCAGCTGCGTATCATGAATTCTTAGATGTTTTTAATGAAGAACAAGCTGACATTCTTCCTCCTCACCGGCCTTACGATTGCCCTATTGACTTGCTACCTGGTTCACCCATTCCATTTGGTCGCATTTTTCCCCTTTCTGAACCTGAGCTTAAGGTATTACAGGAATACATTGATGCAAACCTCGAAAAAGGGTTTATCAGACCCTCTACTTCTCCAGCTGGGGCAGAAATTTTTTTTGTGGAGAAGAAAGACAAGTCGTTGCGCCCCTGCATTGATTATCGGGAACTGAATAAGGTCGCCATCAAGAACAGGTACCCGCTTCCCCTTATTCATGAACTTTTTCAGAGATTACGTTCTGCAACTATTTTTTCAAAACTAGATTTGAAAGGGGCCTACAACTTGATTCGTGTAAAAGAAGGGGATGAATGGAAGACGGCTTTCCGAACTCGATATGGACACTACGAGTATCTGGTTATGCCGTTTGGGTTGTGTAACGCGCCCGCAACGTTCCAACACTTCATTAACGACATTTTTCGGGACATCTTGGACGCTTATGTTGTGGCATATTTAGATGACATTTTGATCTATTCTTCCTCTTTAGAAGAACACCGCAGACATATGCGGGAGGTTTTTCTTCGTCTTCGTGCACACTCTCTGGTGGTTAAAGCAGAAAAATGTGTGTTTGAGAAAGAACAAATTGAATTCCTGGGCTTTGTCATCTCTACTGGCGGTGTGGTCATGGATGCAAAGAAGGTTTCAGCTATCCTGGATTGGCCAATTCCAAAGGATCGCAAAGCAGTTCAGAGATTCATTGGGTTTTCCAACTTTTATCGTAAGTTTATACGAAATTTTTCTGGTATCATCAAACCTCTTACTGACCTTACCAAACAAAAGATTAAGTTTCAGTGGTCGGTGGCGGCACAATCAGCCTTTGATCGCCTGAAGGAAGCGTTCACCTCAGCTCCAATTCTCGTTCATCCGGAACCATCTCTTCCTTTCATTGTGGAAGTGGATGCGTCAGAAGTAGCAGTTGGAGCTGTCCTATCTCAACGATCTATTCCACAAGGGTCGTTACATCCAGTAGCCTTCTTTTCAAGGAAATTGTCAGGAACGGAACAAAACTATGATGTGGCTGACAGAGAATTATTTTTTTTTAAACTTCTTTTTATTAAGATTTTTTTTTCATTCCATTACATTCCATTTTTCATTCCACCCACACCCCACCCTCCCACACAGAAAATAAAAAAAAAAAAAAAAGAAAGAAAGAAAGAAAAAGAGAGAAGGGGAGCGGGAAGGGATAACCTTCCTGCTACATTCTAAAGTGTAGTCGTACTGTTTGTTCCCTTATTTAATAGCCAAAGTGACCAAATTCCCGAAAATTTATCAATACACCCCCTGGAATAGTATGCTGCTTTATATTTGGGCATTGCTATATTTACCAATTCTTTCCAGGCATCCAGTGTGGGAGCCTCATGTCTATTCCACTGGATAATAATTAACTTCTTTGCATAATAAAATAGTATCTGGATTAACGTTCTCTTTTCTTTTAAATCTGTCACATTGTTTACACACCCCAGAAGTGCTATAAGTGGGTCCTGATGTATAGTACAAGCGACCAAATTGGATACAAATTCAAAAATCTGTCTCCAATAGATCACCAATTTAGGACAGTTCCACACCATATGTATCCATGAACCGGGATGGCCACATCTCCTTGTACATAGACCATTTCTAGATGGTGCTATACTGTGCAATCGTTTTGGTGTTAGATACGATCTGTGTATAAATTTAACCTGGATTAATTTATCTCTTGTCGCTATACAAGGGGTTAAAAGGTTTTTCATAATCATTTCCCATTTATCCAGGTCCAGCTCACCTACATCCTTTACCCATTTAAAATAGGACTTGAGCGTTATCCTGTCTTCCCTAATTTGGAGAGTATCATATATAATAGCCAATGGTTTTTTTACTTCTTGTTTTTGCAAATTACTCTCCATTGTTGTAGTCTGTATTAAGACCTTCTGAGTATTAAATTGTGCATGGGCGGCATGCCTTATTTGCATGCACCGAAACATAGTTAAATGTTTAGATACATATTTTGCCCGTAACTGCTCAATCTTTAATAGCTGGCCATCCTGAAATATATCTTTTACATACTTTATTCCTGCTTGCACCCATATGTGGGAGTCAAGTAGGCCTAACAAATGTGGAAAACAATTATTTCTCCAAAGTGGAGCATGCGGTGATACTAACATTTGTCCATTTGGAGATAGATGCCTTTGGGCTACCCTCCACGCTCTGATTGTTGTCAGCATAGAGTAGGAAATTCCTTGATGTAACTCGCCTCCCCTATATACCAGCAATCTTAATGCCTCCCTTGAGCCCAGGATGTTAGCCTCCAAAGTAACCGCAGCATTGTATTGATCTGATTCGAACCACCAGCGCACTGTAACTAATACAGCAGCTAGAAAGTATTGATATAAGTTTGGGAGAGCAAGACCCCCTGCTGTAGTTGATCTTTGCAAGACCTTCTTATTAATCCTCGGGGTTTTCTTGGCCCATATAAAAGACAAAATCATCGAGTCTATAGACTTAAAGAAAGTTTTTGGTAGCCAAACAGGAGAGTTCCTAAATACATAAAGAAATTTTGGCAAGAATTTCATTTTGACCAAATTTATTCTTCCATATAACGACAAGAGAATTATTATCGATCAAGTGGGCCTTAGAAGAATGGTGGCACTTTCTGGAAGGTGCGGCGCATCCAGTTTTGGTTCTTACCGACCATAAGAATTTAGAGTACTTACGCTCCGCCAAAAGACTCAGACCTAGACAAGCTCGTTGGGCACTTTTCTTTTCACGTTTTCAGCTCCACATAACTTATCGTCCGGGATCAAAGAACATTAAAGCTGATGCACTGTCTCGGATGTTTTCGCAAGAGTCCTCCCAGTCTTTGGAAGCCGACCCGGTTCTTCAGCCAAAATTTTTTCTTTTACTGCAGAATTCTTTTCTTCAAAGGGTGAGAGAATGTTGTACTCCGAATTCTATTCCCAGTAACCCGATATTAATAGCCCAAGATGGGTTGTTTTATTTCAAGAACAGACTTTTTGTGCCATCGACTCTCAGGGTAGAAGCTTTAAGTTTGGTTCATGATCTTCCACTTGCAGGACATTCTGGGTTTCGTAAAACTCTTGATTTGGCACGACGTCATTTCTGGTGGCCCACGTTGGGAAGCGATTGTGCAAGATTTGTACGCTCCTGTGAGATCTGTGCTAGATGCAAAGGAATCTCCTCCAAACCTTCAGGTCTCCTTCATCCTCTACCTGTGCCAGATCGTCTTTGGAGCTCAATTTCAATGGATTTTATCACAGATCTTCCACATTCTGAAGGTTGTTCTGTTATATTTGTAGTCGTTGATAGACTGTCCAAAATGGCTCATTTTGTTCCTCTCTCTAGCATTCCTTCAGCTTCTGCATTGGCCAAGACGTTTATTCAAGAGATCGTCCGCTTGCATGGAATTCCGAAGAACATCGTCTCAGATAGAGGGGTGCAATTTACATCAAGATTTTGGCGAGCACTATGTGAAGGTTTACGCATTGACCTGTCCTTTTCTTCTGGTTATCATCCCCAAACGAATGGACAGACAGAGAGGACGAATCAGACGCTGGAACAATACCTGCGATGTTTTTCGTCTTTTCTTCAGGATGATTGGTTCTCACTCCTTCCTCTAGCAGAATTTGCCTACAACAATTCCATACACTCCTCCACCAAACAGTCTCCTTTTTTTGCCAATTTTGGGTTTCACCCAACGATGATTCCCGGAATTTGTCAGACGGTTTCAGTTCCGGCGGCTCAAGAGAGACTTCAGTTTTTTTCATCTAACATTGAGACCATTCGCCAAAATCTGCAAAAGGCTCAGTCAAACTATAAATTCTTCGCTGACAAGAAGAGAGCTCCGGATCCAGGATTTAAGGTGGGGGACAAGGTTTGGCTTTCAACTAATAACCTCAAGATTAGTTGTCCCTCTAGGAAACTGGCCCAACGTTTCATTGGTCCTTTTAAGATCATTCAGAAAATTAATGCTGTTGCTTTCAAACTTGCTCTTCCAGAATCCTTGAAGGTTCACCCTGTGTTTCATACAGCATTACTAAAACCTGTGGTTCTGAACCAGTTTGTGGGGAGAAGATCTTTTGCTCCTGATCCTGTTGTCATTTCAGATCACGAGGAATATAAAGTTGAATCCATTCTGGACTCCAGGGTTAGAGGCAAGAAGCTTCAATACCTAATTAAATGGAAAGGGTATGGGCTAGAAGAAAATTCGTGGGAACCCGCTTCACATCTTCATGCTGCTGACCTTGTAAAGGATTTCCATCGAAGATTTCCAGCCAAGCCCTCTCAAGTTCACGTCCAGAGGCCGCTCCTAAGGGGGGGGCAATGTCAGGCCCTTACCGTTTGCGCAAGTCCGTGCGTTCCAGCGTGCGTTCCAGCGTCATCATGGAGGACGCGCGTCGACGCGGGTGCGCGTCCGTCACGATGTAATGACGCCGACGCAAGCGCGCCAAACATGCGCAGCGTCTGACGCTGGCGCTGGTATTTCTTTCCGCTCCGAATTCCTCTCAGTGCTCGGACATCGCTCTAAGCTGTTGTTAAGAAGCTTTTGAATTATTCTACTTGAAATACTGGTTTTTGACCCTGCTACTGCTTTCGACTCCTCTTTTGTGACAACCCTTGGAACTTCGCTGGATCTTCTGACTCCCTGTTGCCGACTTCTGCTTCTCGTTTGACTACGCCTTTGCTTGAACCTTGGTGCCTCGCTGAACTGGATTCCTGTTGCCAAACCCTTGCCTGTCTCTGATTACGGTCTGTGTTTAACCCTTGATTGACTGTTGCTTTTGAAACCTCTGCCTGCCTATAACTAAAGTCGTGTTTAATTGACCAAATCTAACCTGCTTACTCGCTGGCAATTCTACTACTGTCTTCACTTCGCTAGCTGGGAAATACCAACTCCTGTGGCATTAACACCTAAACCGCTGTGCCATTATCAACGTACTGTTGTATCCTGCATCTCTATCAATGTACTGTTGTATCCTGCATCTTCGCTCACAGTACATCCAGGCACAAGACTTTACACTTCACTAGCCACAGGCTCCCATACTACACCCCCATTGGTCTCCCTAGTTCCCAGCCAAGGGTGTATTAGTGGGGGAGCCGTAAGGGTTGCCTTCTTACCACGCCAGTTTCCAGCTCCTCCTCATCCGTGGTTCCGCCTGGTTTGGTAAGTCTGACAGATGGTAGTGGAAACCATACGAGTTGATTAATTTGCCGAGGGAGGAAGTGTAGAGGGAGAATAGTAATGGTCCCAGGACAGAGCCTTGAGGAACTCCAACAGAAAGAGGTAGGGGAGAAGATGCTACTCCATTGTAGGAGACACTGAAGGAACGATTGGAGATATAAGAAGAGAACCAGGACAGGGTTGTGTCATTTAGGCCAAGCGAATGGAGGGACTGGAGGAGGAGAGGGTGATCTACAGTGTCAAATGCACCTGAGAGGTCAAGCAGTATTAGTAGTGAGAAATGATTGTTGGCTTTAGCGGTTAAAAGGTCATTAGTTAGTCGAGTCAGGGCAGTTTCAGTGGAGTGTTGTGACTTAAAACCAGCCCCAACAGTTTTACCCCACATCCCTTACAGCTCCAACAGTATTAACCCACTCTGACCCAAGTATT
This sequence comes from Xenopus laevis, assembly GCF_017654675.1. Lineage (NCBI taxonomy): Eukaryota > Metazoa > Chordata > Amphibia > Anura > Pipidae > Xenopus > Xenopus laevis. Next base: position 66,469 of record NC_054386.1, read on the forward strand.
ACTTACACATCCCTTCACAGTATTGCACTTTTCATTCATCCCCCCCCAATATAGGGTTAAGCCATATTCCTTTACAGAATATGCACTTATAACAAAACCCCCACCTCAACCAAATGTTCGGCGCCTGAACGGCTTTTACCATCACCCTGAACCCCCACCATGGTACATTCCCACTTTCCCTCCAATGAGCATGCCCTGCCCCCAGATTCACTTCCCCAATGAGAACAAAGCATTTTACTTGTTGCAAAGTGAAATTGTGGGCGATTTATTAGTAAAATATATTTTCTATGCAACTCTTTCAGCAGCCCCACTTGTGGTTTTTCTTCCTTTCCTTACAAAGTCTCAGTTACCCGCTCTGCTCAATGCGCACTTGCCGGGTATCAGATACAGTCACACGTCAGACGACATTCGCACTAAAGCCAAAGCCCTTCTGTTGCCCCGCCACTTTCCTCACGGTAGCTGCTAGTTCCAAGTTGAAAATGGGCCCGGTGACGTCACCGTCACGTGACATTACTCGAGCATGTGATCCTACCATGTGACCGAGCTGTAGTGGAGCGGTATATTCAAATATGCGAAATCCCTTCGATTGTGACAGGCTGCGTCTTCATAGGACCTGCAACTTAATTCTCGGGGTTGCAGATTCGTAGGTGGGTTGAAGGTTTCAATTTTTGTGGGGGGGGCACTGTGCCTCTGGATTTTTGTATGTGGGGGGGTCACTGTGCTTCTCGATTTTTGTATGGGGGTCACTGTGCCTCTGGATTTTTGTGGGGGGGGGTCACTGTGCCTCTGGATGGTTTGTATGTGTGGGGGGGGTCACTGCGCCTCTGGATGTTTCTATGTGGGGGGGGTCACTGTGCTTCTGGATTTTTGTATGGGGGGTCACTGTGCCTCTGGATGTTTCTATGTTGGGGGGGTCACTGTGCCTCTGGATGTTTTGTATGTGGAGGGTCACTGTGCCTCTGGATTTTCGTGGGGGGTCACTGTGCCTCTGGATTTTTGTATGTGGGGGGGTCACTGTTCTTCTGGATTTTTGGGGGGGTCACTGTGCGTCTGGATGTTTCTATGTGGGGGGGTCACTGTGCCTCTGGATGTTTTGTATGTGGGGGGGGTCACTGTGCTTCTGAATTTTTGTATGGGGGGTCACTGTGCCTCTGGATTTTTGTGGGGGGGTCACTGTGCCTCTGGATTTTTGTATGTGGGGGGGTCACTGTGCTTCTCGATTTTTGTATGGGGGGTCACTGTGCCTCTGGATTTTTGTGGGGGGGTCACTGTGCCTCTGGATGGTTTCTATGTGGGGGGGTCACTGTGCTTCTGGATTTTTGTATGGGGGGGTCACTGTGCCTCTGGATGTTTATATGTGGGGGGTCACTGTGCCTCTGGATTTTTGTGGGGGGGTCACTATGCCTCTGGATGTTTTGTATGTAGGGGGGTCACTTTGCCTCTGGATTTTTGTGGGGGTCACTGTGCCTCTGGATTTTTGTATGTGGGGGGGTCACTGTGCTTCTCGATTTTGTATGGGGGGTCACTGTGCCTCTGGATTTTTGTGGGGGGTCACTGTGCCTCTGGATGGTTTCTATGTGGGGGGTCACTGTGCTTCTGGATTTTTGTATGGGGGGGTCACTGTGCCTCTGGATGTTTCTATGTGGGGGGGGGGTCACTGTGCCTCTGGATTTTTGTGGGGGGGTCACTGTGCCTCTGGATGTTTTGTATGTGGGGGGGTCACTTTGCCTCTGGATTTTTGTGGGGGTCACTGTGCCTCTGGATTTTTGTATGTGGGGGGGTCACTGTGCTTCTGGATTTTTGTGGGGGGTCACTGTGCCTCTGGATTTTTGTATGTGGGGGGGTCAATGTTCTGGATTTTTGTGGGGGGTCACTGTTCTGGATTTTTGTTGGGGGTCACTGTGCCTCTGGATTTTTGTGGGGGGAGGGGGGGTCACTGTGCTTCTGGATGTTTCTATGTGGGGGGGTCACTGTGCTTCTGGATTTTTGTGGGGGGTCACTGTGCCTCTGGATTTTTGTATGTGGGGGTCACTGTGCTTCTCGATTTTTGTATGGGGGGTCACTGTGCCTCTGGATTTTTGTGGGGGGTCACTGTGCCTCTGGATGGTTTCTATGTGGGGGGTCACTGTGCTTCTGGATTTTTGTATGGGGGGTCACTGTGCCTCTGGATGTTTCTATGTGGGGGGTCACTGTGCCTCTGTATTTTTGTGGGGGGGTCACTGTGCCTCTGGATGTTTTGTATGTGGGGGGGTCACTTTGCCTCTGGATTTTTGTGGGGGTCACTGTGCCTCTGGATTTTTGTATGTGGGGGGGTCACTGTGCTTCTGGATTTTTGTGGGGGTCACTGTGCCTCTGGATTTTTGTATGTGGGGGGTCAATGTTCTGGATTTTTGTGGGGGGTCACTGTTCTGGATTTTTGTGGGGGGGTCACTGTGCCTCTGGATTTTTGTGGGGGGAGGGGGGTTCACTGTGCTTCTGGATGTTTCTATGTGGGGGGGTCACTGTGCTTCTGGATTTTTGTGGGGGGTCACTGTGCCTCTGGATTTTTGTATGTGGGGGGTCACTGTGCCTCTGGATTTTTGTATGTGGGGGTCACTGTGCCTCTGGATTTTTGTATGTGGGGGGGTCACTGTGCCTCTCAATCTTTGTGTGGTTTGGGGGTCCCTGTGCCTCTGGATGCTCGTGGAGTGGGGTTTACTGTGCCTTTTCTCGTGGGGGGAGTCGCTGTGCCTCTGGATTTTTGTATGTGGGGGGTTCACTGTGCCTCTGAATGTTTGTGGGGAGGGGTCATTGTGCCTCTGGATGTTACTGAGCATCTCAATGCATGTGTTGTGGGGGGTTACCAGGGCCGGATTTGTATGTATGGCAGCCCTAGGCCGGCCACGGACATTCCGGTCTGCCCCTTTCCTGTGCACACACGGACACCCTTCCTCTGTCTTTATCAGCACTGAGGACTGTTTGCTCCTGGTGAGCAACTAGGAGATTTGCAATGTGAGCAGTTCTCGGGGAGCATAACGCCATACGCCTTTGTGGGTGTTACAGAGTCTCTGGATACTGGGTGGGTTTCAGTGTGACTCATTGCTTGGGGTGCAGTGGTCACTGTTTCTCTGGATGCTGTGGGGTCATCCTTTAGGGCAGTGATCCCCAACCAGTAGCTCGCGAGCAACATGTTGCTCTCCAACCCCTTGGATGTTGCTCCCAGTGGCCTCAAAGCAGGTGCTTATTTTTGAATTCCAGGCTTGGGGGCAAGTTTTGGTTGGATAAAAACCAGGTGTACTGCCAAACTAAGCCTCAATGTAGATTGACAATCCACACAGGGGCCACCAAATGGCCAATCACAGCCCTTATTTGGCACCCCAGGAACATTTTTCATGCTAGTGTTGCTCCCCAACTCCTTTTACTTCTGAATGTTGCTCACGGGTTCTAAAGGTTGGGGATCCCTGCTTTAGGGTCATAACCTTTGTGCAGGGTGTGTAATGAGGTGCTGTGTAAAGTATGTGAGGTGTGACGAGTGCGTGTGCTTGTAATGCATTTGTGCAATGTCAGTCTGCTGTTTATCATTAGTTTAGTTTATGACTTAACCCTTTAAATGCCACAGAACATAGAATCTATGTTCTGTGAATAAAGGCACCGAAGTGTCACAGAACGTAGATTCCATGTTCTGTGGCTTTTAAGGCCACTCCTCCACTCCCCGCCCCTAGGCAATGAGCAGAGAACATGGGGCCCTGAGAGATCACATGTGCAATCTACAGTTAGGCCCATAAATCTTTGGACAGAGACAACTTTTCTCTAATGTTGGTTCTGTACATGACCACAACGAATTTTAAATGAAACAACTCAGATGCAGTTGAACTGCAGACTTTCAGCTTTAATTCAGTGGGTGGAACAAAAAGATTGAGAAAAATGTGAGGAACTAAAGCCTTTTTTAACACAATCACTTCATTTCAGGGGCTCAAAGTAATTGGAGAATTGAGTCAAAGGATTGATGGGCAGGTGGAGCAATTCCTTGGTTATGTCATTATCAATGAAGCAGATAAAAGCCCTGGAGTTGATTTGAGGTGGGTGCTTGTATGTGGAAGATTTTGCTGTGAACAGACAACATGCAGTCAAAGGAGCTCTCCATGCAGGTGAAACAAGCCATCCTTAAAGGACCAGTAACACAATTTTTAATTATTTAAAGGAGAAGGAAACCCCCCTGGGCGCAAAACCCAAAAACTCCCCCCTCCCCTGTGTTGCCCCCCTCCCTCCTCCCCCCTGGCCTACCTGTCCCCCTGGGCAAATGCCCCTAACTTGTTACTCACCCCTCTGCGCAGGTCCTGTCCACGGAGTTCACAGTCGCCATCTTCTCCCACGCGCGTCTTCTTCCTGCTTAAATTTTCCTACTGCGCATGTGCCAGAAGACGCCGGTCAAAGCAGGAAGAAGACGCACATGGGAGAAGATGGCGACTGTGAACTCCGTGGACAGGACCTGTGCAGAGGGGTGAGTAACAAGTTAGGGGCATTTGCCCAGGGGGACAAGTAGGCCAGGGGGGAGGGAGGGGGGGCAACACAGGGGGGAGGGGTTTTGTGCCCAGGGGGTTTCCTTCTCCTACCTACAATATGCTGCTCTTTCCTGCTGTTTGGGTAAGAGGTTGGAGAAATCTCAAACCGGCACTGTCCCACAGCATCCAAGGGGTCTCCGCCATCTTCTTCCTTGTTCTCCTTCTTCTTCTGTACATGCGCGCTGCTGTGGCTCTCCCGACTGCCTGTTTCGTGACGTCACTTCCGGAAGTGACGTCACGTAACAACCGAGTCTTCAGGATGGCGTCGGTAGTGTGGCTTCATTTCCCAGCTGCATCTCCAAGGGAACGGACGCTTCTTTTGGCTGCTCTCTCTTCACTGCTGACAGGAACACGCTGCTGACAGGAACGCTGAATCTTCACGCAGGACAGGATCTCTGCTTCACTTTTGGGTCACTCCTGATCTGAGGTCTGTTATTTTGGTTCCACAGAAAGCGGGGGGGGAAATACCTGGTCTGGGGTCTAATTTTATTATTGGTACATAAAGCAGGGGGGGATACCTGGTCTGGGGTCTGATTTTATTATTAGTACATATGGCAGGGGGGATACCTGGTCTGGGGTCTGATTTTATTATTGGTACATATAGCAGGGGGGATACCTGGTCTGGGGTCTGTTTGTTCTTTACACATTTTATAAATGAAACATTTTATAAATAATTTTCTATGTTGCGCTTATAGGGATACTTCATCTGGATCGCTCTAGATCTAGATCACTTTGCTTGGATCGTCTTCACAGATCGAATCTGTTGCATCTTCCTGACTTCAACTTGGATCGCTTCACTTCTACTATTATTGGATACATTGGGAGGGGGGGCACCTGGTCTATAACTGATAACTGTTCTTTACACAATTTGTGGTATATATATCGATAAAATGTTCTAAATAAGTTTCTGCATTGCAGCTCACAGGGATTGGATCGCTTCTTCTGGAACACGTTACTTGGATCATCTTCACAGATCGAAATGGTTGCATCTTCCTGGTTTCCAGAGTTCCTTTGACATTCAACGCTGCATCAATTTTGGGTCCCCATTGATCTGAGGTCTGTTATTATGGTACCATTTGTGTGATAGGCATTCATTCGAATTGATGTATTTCACCCGGCTGTGGTCAGCCACTACTATTATAGAATACAATGGGGGGGGGGTCTGCTGAAGGAGAGGAGTGGAAGGTTGAACATGATCATATCTATGACACACGTCCAAGAATACTACAATCAACCCCAATGAAAAGGTTTAGAAATTCACAGCCATTAGTGAATGTTGGCTCCTTGCATGACACTGCAATGTCACCAAACCTTCACAGCTCTGTACATGAAGACCTAAGTTGTACAGTAACATCAAAGTGCTCCACAGCTTCTGACCCAGACTATGTTCCAGACACAGATGAGTGTAATGAATTTTCAGTAACTGACACATAGACTGTTATTGAAGAAGACAAGCAGAGCTTTGTGAAAGAACGGAAATGTATTGTTTTTGAGTCTTGTCTTGATTCTTTGATAAGAAAGATAACCTGCAGTTTTGTGTGCAACAATCAAGATATTTGCAATGCTCCGTTCATAGAAATTAAAAAACATACACAAGGCACATTTGTTTCAGTGTCAGTCGTTTGCCTGAATGGACACACCTACACATTTTGGAAAAGTCAACCTTGCATCGGAAGAATTTCAGTTGAAAATGTTTTAAGTTCAGCTGCAATATTATACAGTGGCTGCAATTTTTAAAGTCAGAGAAATGTTTGATTTATTGGGGCTTGGATTCATATCCCATAATACATACTACAGATACCAGCGTGAGTTACTTTTTCTAGTTATTGATGTACACTGGCAGCAAGAACAAAGAAGACTACATGACACATTCAGTGGCATAGAGTTGTGCCTTGCTGGTGATGGACAATGTGACAGCCCTGGTTACAGTGCCAAGTATTGTGTGTACAGTTTTATGGAAGTGGACATAAAGAGAATAGTGGACTTCGAGGTTGTTCAGGTAATAGAAGCCAAGACTTCTCCAGCTATGGAAAAACTTGCATTCACAAGGTGCTTGAACAGGTTATTGGCTCAATCATATAAAGTTACTGCAATAGCAACAGACCGTCATTCAGGAATTATAAAAATAATGCGTGACAAGTACAAAGGCAAAGGCATCACACATGCGTTTGATATGAGGCACTATGCCAAGAGTTTAAAGAAACGCTTGGTTGCTGCAAGCAGAAAGAGATACTGTTCTGCAATAACTGAATGGATCCCAGCAATAACAAACCATCTGTGGTGGTCCTCCAGCAAATGTAATGGTGACTTATGTATGATGCGCGAAAGGTGACAATCGGTTGTTCTGCACATAACAGATCAGCATGAATGGGATCATGGAAAAATGTACCATGCATGCACAAATAAAGAATACACAGATGAGGAGCGAAGTCTGCGACCATGGATAGAAAAAGACTCTCAAGCCTATTTATCCCTGGCTGAAGTAGTCCTGTCAAAGAAAATGACAAAGGACTTTGAGCACATGACAAAATTTCGCCACACTGGAGCATTGGAAGTATATAACAGCTTTTCCCTAAAGTACCGGCCTAAAAGAATCCATTTTAAAAAGGATGGAATGGAGGCCCGCACGAAGCTTGCAGCTCTAGCCCATAATGCAAATGTGCATAGACCGCAAGCTCGTGTCCGATTGCCCAGTGAGGGAGGGGACCCTGTTGGCTCACTTTGACATAGCCTTGTGTTTCCCAAATTCAAAAAGAAATGGGTTGCTAAAGCACTATATGAGCCCACAACCAATGCACATGTATTTCCAATGTTGGTGGATGTGCTCAGATTACTGGAGGACAAATTGACCCATAGTTGGGATCCCAGAAACAGCACCATGCCGGACAACATTGCAACAGAAGAGAGACCAGATAAAAGTTTGACTGTTCAGCATCATTTGTCAAGATTTCAAAACTGATGCATGTAGACATGGTAATAACATCTGACAAAGTGCATGTTATAGTGTAACATGTAACAGTACTTGTGAATTGTAATTGTTGCTAAGCGATTTTTGTAATGTGTTCCAGTGTACTTTATGAAACCTGTCTTGTAACGATCTAAGTACCCCCTGTTGTGAAAAAACTGTATGATAAAATGTAGACCCCTGACCCTGTATATGCCAGCTGTATGCACTAATAAAATTAGCAGACCCTGTAGCCCAAAGCACTTATAGTAGCAGCTGCCCCCCCAATGCTCTGTGCACTTATAGTAACAGCTGACCCCCCCAACGCTCTGTGCACTTATAGTAGCAGCTGACCCCCCCAACGCTCTGTGCACTTATAGTAACAGCTGACCCCCCACAACGCTCTGTGCACTTATAGTAGCAGCTGACCCCCCCACAACGCTCTGTGTACTTATAGTAATAGCTGCCCCCCCCAACCTCTGCCGTTAATGGTAAATGAACAGTACTTGTGAATTGTAATTGTTGCTAAGTGATGTTTGTAATGTGTTCCAGTGTACTTTATGAAACCTGTCTTGTAAAGATCTAAGCACCCCCTGTTGTAAAAAAACTGTATGATAAAATATAGACCCCTATGTTCTCAACTGCATTTTAGGAAACTTGTGTTAGAAATACTTGTGTGTATCTATGTCCACTGTGTCAAGAAGAACAAAGAACTAATGTTTGTATGTTTTTTATTGAAAAAAATCATAAAGATTAATAAATACTACAAGTTCAAACATCAATGAAAAATAAACAACCACAAAAGGCATCAGTCCAAAGCCATATCAAAAGTATTATAGTCAAATGCCTGTAGAAATCCTCTGTAACGGCCTTTGGGGTCTGGATAAGAGCTGCAGACTTTTTGAACGACGCAGGCTGGAATAGGCACCCGTTTCTTGGGCCCTAAGTAGCCATAAATACAGGCGATGAATGACCGTAATTTTCTGTAGAAGAAAGAGATTATTAGTGATCTGCACAAAAATGTTGCTCTGCACTAGTCATCACACACTAAGGGGATAGGTCGTGTGACATTATTTTATATAGGGTTAACACTGGCAGGACTTTATGGAGCAAACCGGGTTTCTGTACTTTTTTTTCTTTTGAGCAGTTTTGGCCATTGTTGGAGCTAAAGTGGATAAAAAAAACCATAGCCAATTGTGCCATTTATACAAAGCAGTTTTGTCTAGAACAGATGTTCTTCACATAAGGAAAACACACCGAAATGATTCCCATAATCCTCAATCTATAGGTAAAAGTCAGATGAACTTGCCTGTTGTGGCTGCTTATTCCACCTGTGGGGCGTTGCATGTTCCAAAATATCTGCAAGTATTCCAGGTGGGATTTACGTAAACACTAAAGTAAAATACTCATACTAAAAACACTAGATCCTAGTGGATAATATCCCTGGTAAGCAAAGATGTATGTAAGCAACTAGGAAATAGACGCTTCATTTAGAAAACACTAGACCCTAGTGGATAATATCAAAGCCATGAACCGCTACCAAGGCGCAGATCAAGAATACCAGGAATCTGGCACAGTTCGGCTTTATTCACGCATAGGAAGGATAACACCCTCCACTGTTATCCCTCCTATGCGTGAATAAAGCCAAACGTTGATGTTAACGGTGCCGGATTCCTGGTATTCTTGATCTGCGCCTTGGTAGCAGTTCGTGGCTTTGATGTAGTAGCCGGCGAGGAGTGACGGGCATATCGCGAGAGCAGCGATCGAGCAGGACGGCATATTGGTCCGGGTGAGTTCCGCCATTAAAGCTTCGTGAGTAGAACCTAGTGGATAATATCCCTGCTAAGCAAAGATGTGTGTAAGCAACATACAAAATACACTAGATTCTAGTGTCTTACAATATACCAGTAGAACTAAGCAGAGAACCCACTAAGAGCATATCATATTGTGTTTCCCACTAGGAAATAGACTCTGTGTAAAATACACTAAATCCCAGTTGCTGACATTATCCTGTAAGAACCATGATATACTATACAGAGTGAAAGGGAGAGTATACCTTTAAAATCAATGAGCTAAATCATACCCACAAATCCTTCCAAACCCTAAAAATAAGTGGGATGTATTTTACATGCACTATATTGTCTAGTTTCTATTCATTTTCCAACTAGAAAATTGTTCCATTAGCAACTTGGAACGAGCTATGTCTGACTGGATTGTCTACTTTCTATTACTGTACCTTTTCCCACTAGGATTTAGCCCAACTATAGTGAAAGATCTATTTCCTAATCTGTAAAGATCCTCTGTACCATTAGCAACTTGGATCTAGACGCAACCCTTTCCTCCCAGTGTTCCCTTCCGCTCACGTGACTCCGCTCTTCTCTACTACTCGCCCAGTAGCTGCGCCCCTGAGATTCCCTTTCTTTCCCTCGCGGTATCCCACCCCACACTGCGGCACCAGCCCAAACAAATGGAAAAATGAGAAGCGTGGCCCTGATGCGAGACCGCCTCCCTTCATCCCGACTTAAGTCTCCAACGAATAACTTACGTCTAGTCGCACTAGGAGGAAATGACATTTGCTCAACGCAGGATGTACTTCATTACTCGGTTTTGCGGAATACGTATGCGCGTGGATGGGGGCGGAGTCGATATAAGAAGCTGTGCGCAGGCGCGCTAAATCTCTTTCTGGTGTTGGCGAGGTGAGTGAAATGGCGGCTCAGTCTAATCGGCTCGTTCCTTCTTGCCTGGTCCCGCGCTCATACTCTCTCCGTCTTTGGTTTTTCTCCAGGTGCATCCGCAATCATGGGCCGCCGACCTGCCCGCTGGTGTGTACCGACCTCCCGGGGATCTGGATGTCACTTGACTTATGAGGCCTGTGTGTCCGCCCTGTCACGTGTGCGGGTTCCCTGTGGAATCTGTCCGTGGTTATATTGACCGTCTGTCCTATCTAAACCCCCGTCCCTGTACATGGATGAGCCCATTATACCCAGCCGGTTTTGGGGCATAATTCTCCGCACTGCGCTGCATCTCCCTCACTGCAGCCCCCCGCAGAGTTGGTTTTTGCTGTCCCCTCCCACACACTGGTACGTTCCTTATTAACTCTTCCCTGCTCTGTTCAGTTACAGATACTGCAAGAACAAGCCCTACCCCAAATCCCGCTTCTGCAGAGGGGTCCCAGGTAAGTGAGCTTGAGTCCCAATGAGTGAGTCGGAGGCCGTGTATTCGGGTTATACTGCCAAATTGTGCCCCATAGGTATAAATGGCCCCCATACACTTAGTGGCTTGACTCCCACTGCCTAATATGAGGCCCAGCCATTGTTTTAACCTTTGATTTACCAGTTTCCCCAGGCCTGGGCTCACTCTCTGTGTAATCTGTTTATTCTTCCCTGTTCAGTCGCTGCCCCAACCGATGGCTTGCGCTCCCCTAAGCCTGCCCCATACACACTGGGTACCTCCTGATCCTACTTTATGCCCCTTATTTCACTGCCACTTCTTACTCCCCCACCCCCATCTTTCATATTACACAACTATAGCATGTTGGGGTACTAGGAATCTTCTGGGCACTCGATAAGCTATACCCTCATACTGCACTGTTAAATGGAATCAATATGGCACCTCCTCCCATATGTATAAATACAAATATACAGAGAAGGAATGTTCTGGGCACACAATAAGCTATACCCTCATACTGCACTGTTAAATGGAATCAATATGGCACCTCCTCCCATATGTATAAATACAAATATACAGAGAAGGAATGTTCTGGGCACATAAGCAACACCACAACTGCTATGTAAGCTTTTGCATGTTTAGTTGATAAAGCCCTATGAAGGAAAAATGTCTAACAAGTAAAATCTGGTATTGCTGCTCTGTCTTGCTAATGAAGCTTCTCCCTGTAGATCCCAAGATTCGTATCTTTGATTTGGGGCGCAAGAAGGCAAAGGTGGATGAGTTCCCATTGTGTGGTCACATGGTATCTGATGAATATGAACAGCTGTCTTCAGAAGGTATGGCTGAGCACTGGTTAATCCCTCCCACCAGTCTGCCAATTACCTGGCATGTGCTTGGGTTACTCCTTCATACATAGTACCAGATATGAAGTAGCTAAATCTGATTGTTATTAAAGGAACAGTTACACAACAAAATTAAGAGTAATGTAGTGTTGTGCTGCACTGATACAACTCATTTGTTTGCTTCAGAAACTCTGCTATAGTTTATATAAACAAGCTGCTATGTAGCCATGGGGGTGGGCATTCAAGCACCGGATACACAGTAGATAACAGATAAGTACTACTATAGTTTATATAAACAAGCTAGTGTAGCCATGGGGGCAGCCATTCAAGCACAGGATACACAGTAGATAACATAAGTACTACTATAGTTTATATAAACAAGCTGCTGTGTAGCCATGGGGGTGGGCATTCAAGCACAGGATACACAGTAAATAACATAAGCACTACTATAGTTTATATAAAAATCTGCTATGTAGCCATGGTTAAAAGAAAAGGCACAGGATAGACCGTAGATAATACGTTCGGAATAATCCCTTTGTATACTAGAGCTTTTCCGTTATCTGTGATAACCCCTTGCTGTGCATTCTTTTTTTTTTTTAATTTATTTATTTTTACAGGGGTGTTTGTTTTGCTTAATTGTCTCTCCTAGTGTCTTGTTTTATTTCTGACAGGTTTAGAATAGGGTTACAGCGTTGGGGGAGTAGTGCAACTAGTACTTACAGATCCTCAAACCCTAAATTCATGTTAGACCAGGCATAGAACAATTGCAGTGGGTTCTGGGATGTGAAGTGATCTGCAGTCAAATAAGCCGACCAGGTTTTGTTTCCATCAGAATGTGGCGTGCAATGGCTGCGCACAGTAACTCCCTTGGTTGTGTATGTGCTTTGCTCTCAGTACAAAGTGCTCTAAGGGACCTTGGGGACACCCCTGTATATGGCACCTATGTTGTCTGTTAGTCGACTGAATCAGCTGATTCTTTTCTGGTTTCAGACTTTAGACCGGAATGCGTTGTGCCTTTGGCAAGCCCCAGGGCAAGTGATCATGTATGATCTTTGTCCCTGCAGCTGGAGTTGGAAACCATAAAGGGGATGTAAAGCCAAAAATAAAATCCAATACTAATCTCTACACAGTTGCCGACTGCTCTACAGGGAAACAAACAAAGCTGCTTGAGTTCTGCATGGCTGGGAAGTATGGTGGGGGCTCCCCCTGCTGTTCATAAGTATGATTGTTTCCCTGCAGAGCAGTTAGGGACCGTCTGACAGTTCATATCCACAGCAGTAAATGAAGAGAGAATTTCACTGCAAACAGTCAGGTTTCTTATAAAAACAGTAATTTTTTTTTAATTAAAGTATATTGTAGATGGGTTTCTTTTTCATTAGAGGGTAAAAATAGGGATTATTTTTTTGCCTTTATATGCTCTTTAATACCCGAATAGGTGTTGCAAGTCTGCTTGCAGCTGTCATTTATAGGGGTGTCATTCTTGTAACTGTAAATAGGTAGTCTCTGAAAAGCAGGCTGCTGCACTGGAACTTCTGGGCATATGGTTGTGGCCACTTTAAAGCACATTATGTGTAAGGGCATTTTTACTGCATTTTCTACAGAGCAGTGTTCCACTGCTTGACATTTTGTTTCCTAAGCTGTCAGCTCTGGGGCATGCACCTGGAATGTTATGTTTTTTATCTGTACAGCATTGTATCTTTCTGTTCCAGCTCTGGAAGCTGCCCGTATCTGTGCCAACAAGTACATGGTGAAGAGCTGTGGCAAGGATGGCTTCCACATCAGGGTTCGTCTGCACCCTTTCCATGTCATCAGAATCAACAAGATGTTATCATGTGCCGGTGCTGACAGGTATAGAATAGGGTTATAGCATTGGGGGAGTAGTGCAGCTAGTACTTACAGATCCCTAGATTCACAAACCCTAGATCAATTTAAGACCAGGCAGAGAACAATTGTAGGGGGTTCTGGTATGTGAAGTGATCTGCAGTCAAATAAGCCGACCAGGTTTTGTTTCCATCAGAATGTGGCGTGCAATGGCTGCGCACAGTATCTCCCTTGGTTGTGTATGTGCTTTGCTCTCAGTACAAAGTGCTCTAAGGGACCTTGGGGACACCCCTTTATATGGCACCTAGGTTGTCTGTTAGCCGACTGCATCAGCTGATTCTTTTCTGGTTTCAGACTTCAGACTGGAATGCGTGGTGCCTTTGGCAAACCCCAGGGCACAGTGGCACGTGTCAACATTGGCCAAGTGATCATGTCTATCCGCACCAAGACCCAAAATAAGGAGCATGTGATCGAAGCTCTGCGCAGAGCTAAGTTTAAGTTCCCTGGGCGCCAGAAGGTAAACTGCTTGTGCTTGTTTTACTCATGTGGACAGGGTTTGGGGGCACTTTATTTTGTTTGGGTCTCATAAGGTATTTGTCCTCCTGACAGTCTGAGTTATACTAGCGTACTGCAATGTTGTTTCAGGGGCTGTCACCTTGATTGCTTTGCCTGAGGCTCTGTATGACCTTGCAATGCAATGGCACTTGTGAATAAGCATTGGTTTCTTGTGTTCATTTATCCCTTTCGTTCTCAGATTCACATCTCCAAGAAATTTGGTTTTACCAAGTTCAACGCGGACAACTTTGAGTCTATGCTTGCAGAGAAGCGGCTGATCCCTGACGGCTGTGGGGTCAAGTACATCCCCAATAGTGGCCCCCTGGACAAATGGAGAGCAATTCATGCTGTTTAGTTTCTATTTCTGGCAGAGCTTGTTCTCCCAATAAAGTTTTTTGGACATTATTTGGTGTCTTGTCCATTTATTGGTGCTAGGAAATTACTCTTGTAGGACTTTGTTGGTGGGTTTGAACACAATGGCTCTGGCCACTTACCCTGGATAGAGTGCAAAGGTGGATACAGTGGCACAAGAACATATAACTGTTATTCATGGTGGCAGTCAGCCAAATGGCAAACATTCTGGTTCTATGGTAATGTTGCTCTCTATATAGTGGAATGGAGGCATGATACATGAGTGCTGTAACTCACTGACGAGCCATTAAAGGGCAAAAGGTTACTAGCACAAGCTGCCAGATACCCAATACCTCAGATTGAAAGGAACTCATGAAGTGATGTATTCAGAGACTTGATATGAAAGGCTGAGAATCTACACCTCCCCACTATGGAAAGCACAATGACTTGAGTCCCAGAATCTACCAATTTCCAATGTGATATTGGGAGGGAGAGGGGGTGCATTACACTCTGGATAAGAGATTTTGGGAAATAGCTTGTTGGAGTCATTCTGGTTCCTTTCAATCTGTGGATCATGGATGTTTGTGTAAATAATACACTTCCATTTTTAAGTTCACACTGTCTGCACCTTTTTCTACACAAGTCCACCCCAAATTGACTGAGCTTGTGCCATAAAAGGAGGTGGTGGGGGGGAATTTCTCTAGTCGGCCCTCCTGTCAGTGCAGACGTAGTGGGATTTGTCATCCTTCACCTCTGGAGGCAGGACAGAATAAACTTGTTGACTCCTGGCTCCTCCTCCTCCTCTATATATAGGCTGGCTCCACGAATCCTTCCCCAGTTTTTTGTCCTGCCTTGGAGGAAAGGACAGTAATTTTTTTTTTTTTTATTTTTATTTTTATTTCTTTGTTATTTTTCATTATCATCACCTTCAGGGCACGCTGAGCTGCCAATTAGGTGCAACAGGATATTCAGGCAAGCAGGAGCTGCCTGCAGCCATAGGTGATACGCTGAGCTATCACGGGCTAACAACACAAGGGTACGCTGAGCTACCCGCATTATTCACAAGTTGTTTAATCCCACACTTCCCTCCTCACACAATGGGCAGTTGGGAGACACGGGGTACCGCCAGGTAAGCTCATGCGACTGAGACTACAGTTCCTCTTATGGCTGTACCGTGGTCGCGGCAGGGGAGTGTATCTCTGCCTAGCAAGTCGGCAAACTGGCACTAACATTGGTGGCTACGATTACTGTGTTGATCGCGGGAGTTAGTAACTCTAGGGCGGCAGTAATGGGCGCGCGATTACCAGTTTCTGTGTCCCTAAGCGGTTTCTAGGCAACGATCCGCTCAGGGGCAGAAGCGCGCCAAACACAGTTCGCGCCTCTGTTCGAGTCGCACTGACGTCACACCACTGCGCCATTGCATACGGCATACACGCTGCTGATCGAGTGCGCACAGAGCGCTTGGTGTCTAGTTCTCTTCAGCTGCACCACAGGCCTGACACGGATTATCAGGTGCTCACCACACTACTTAAACCGCAAGTATCCGGTACTCCACATCCGAACAGCATAACAGCAGCTGGGTTCTATCACAATACAAGCCCTTAAGGGGACATACATCATGGAGAGAGCAGATTCACTAACAGAACTGCGTGCAGATATTGCAGGGGTTAAAAAGACAAAGCCCCAACAAAAGAGGCCTGAAAAGCTACCTAAATGTAAGAGCTGTAGACATTCATTAAGGAAGTCAGAGAGAAACTATTGCTCAGATTGTAAACCACAAAAAAGAGCAGAGTCACAAGGACCACCTATCTTGTCCCCTCAATCTATGCCATCACTTACAGCAGAGGGATCTTGTGCTGCTCCCATTGCTGATGACAGGGTTAACTCACCGGGCCCATTTTTACCGGTACCAACCACACCACCTACACCCAACTCAGAGGCGGCAGAGGCTGCTACCTTTACCCCACGGCATAAATCAGATTCAGACCCCTCCACTACAGTACCACCTCATTTTGGGGAGTTTATGCAATGGATTATGAAGTCAATCCAACCACTGCCTTCAACATCTAGACCAGCCCCACTAGTGAACAAGGGACCAAAAAAACGCAAAGCCCCAACAACACTAGTCTCCTCATCTGAATCGGAGGAAGGCTTGGCATCAGATTCAGAGGAAGAGGATCAAACTCCTCACCAAGCAGTTTTTTCTGATCAGGACTCCACGGAGGGGGAGTCAGACACTGAGCAGTCAGGTGTGGCCAATCCCGAAGTCTCCCGGAAGTTGCTCAGGGAAATGCTGCAAACGTTAGAAATCAAGGATGAGTCAGTGACCTTATCAAAAGCTGACAGGTTGTTGGGGGTCCACAAGAAATCTCAATTGACATTTCCTGTCTTTAACTCAGTAACACAGGCTATTGAAGCAGAATGGAACCAACCTGAGAGACGAATTGCTCTTACGCAAAGATTCTTCAAAACCTACCCAGTGTCGGAAGAACACCAAAAGAAGTGGGACAAAGCTCCTCGGGTAGACTCGGCAGTAGCTAGGTTATCTCGACATACCGCTCTCCCTGCAGAAGAGGCGGCTTTCAAAGATCCACTAGATCGTCGCATGGAATCTACATTAAAGAGATCTTATGTCCAGGCGGCAGCTATACTTCGGCCGGCGATAGCTTCTGCAGGGTTAGCTCGCACAGCCAAGCATTGGGCACAGGAATTGGCCCACAACCCACCATTCTCAAGCCAGGATTTACAGGAGGAACTGACCAAGCTCATGACAGCTTTCACATTCTTGGCGGACGCCTCTATGGAGATTACCAAACTGGCAGCCAAAGCCACTGCGAATGCAGTAGTTACCAGACGTGCACTATGGCTCCGCCACTGGTCAAGTGACACTGCCTCTAAGATGAGACTCTTGTCCTTAAGATTCACTGGTGACTCACTCTTCGGCCCTGACCTCAAGCAGATCATAGCAGAGGTGACGGGGGGTAAGAGTACCTTTCTTCCTACTACAAGAAAACAAAGGTTTGACACACCTAACAAATTTCCTAACAGAAAGAGTTGGACTACACAATCCAGACCCTTTCGTTCCTTTCGTTCCGGCTTCAAGACTTCTACCTCTGAACAGACACAGAAACGTCGACAACCGTGGCAACAACACAGCCGTACAAACACTAAGAAGCCGACCCCAACCAGATCCACGTCCGCCTGACTCAGCCCTTCTAGGGCAGGGTCGGGTGGGGGGACGTCTACACAGCTACCTTGGGGAATGGGAGTCACACGTTACAGACAGCTGGGTTCTATCGATAATTCAAAGAGGCTACAGAATCCCATTCTCTCCCCACCTCCCACCCAGACAATTTCGCACGTCCACTTCAACCACCAAGCAGCACCTTCTCCTGCAAACCACAACAGCTCTCTTGCAGGAGGGGGTCATAGAGACGGTACCAAAGCAAGAGCGGTTCAGAGGCTTCTACTCAAATCTCTTCTTGGTACGCAAGAAGGAAGGCGCATTCCGTCCGGTACTCAATCTCAAACCCTTAAATCCTATGGTCGCAAAGCAGAGATTCAAGATGGAATCGGTTCGATCCGTGATAGCATCCATGGAACCATACCAATTCATGACTTCCATCGATCTTCAGGATGCATATCTGCATATACCGATCTACCCAGCTTCACGCAAATTTCTACGGTTTGCAATAGGCGACCATCATTACCAATTTTCGGCCTTACCCTTTGGACTCTGTACTGCGCCACGTGTGTTTACCAAAGTACTCAGCCCTGTGATAGCCTACCTCAGACGCTTGGGCATAAAGATTCTTCCCTATCTGGACGATCTTCTGATCTCGGCGCCATCGGCCGCTCAGGCGACCGCGGACACAAAGACGTGCCTTCAAGTGCTCACCCAACACGGTTGGCTGATAAACTATCGCAAGAGCGCTCTACAACCCAGCCAGACCATCAGATTTCTGGGCCTCCACTTCAATTCTCACGCGCAGAAGGTGTTATTGCCACCAGACAAGGTAGACAATCTGATCCAAACTACTCATCGCTTCCTAGCGGCCTTAACTGTTTCAGCAGAGGACTGTCTCCGCCTACTGGGACTTATGGTCTCAGCTCTAGAAGCGATTCCCTTCTCCAGATTTCACATCCGGCCTCTCCAAAACAATTTCCTCTGCCAGTGGAACAAAGACCACAAGGACTTGCACCAAATCATTCCCATTTCAAACACAACCAAACAGAGTCTGCTTTGGTGGACGCTCCCCGCAAATCTCAACAAGGGCAGAAGCTGGGCCCCGATTCACTGGGAAGTGGTAACCACAGATGCCAGTCTCCGAGGCTGGGGAGCGGTTTATCGAAATTACACCCTACAAGGCCTGTGGGAACCAGGAGACGCCGGGTTACCCATCAATGTATTGGAACTCAAAGCAATCACAAAGGCATTGGAGGGCTGGGAGACACTACTCCAGCACCGGTCGGTCAGGGTGCAGTCCGACAATGCCACTGCAGTGGCTTACATAAACAAACAGGGGGGCACACGCAGCAGACTTGCCATGCAAGAGGTGACCAAAATTCTCACCTGGGCGGAGCAGACAGTGTCACACCTGTCCGCGGTGTTCATACCAGGGGTACAGAACTGGGAGGCCGACTATCTGAGCAGAACTACCGTAGATCACGGGGAGTGGTCACTGCACAACGAGGTGTTTCAACAGTTGATTCTCAGATGGGGGACCCCAGACATCGACATACTGGCTTCCAGACACAACAAAAAACTTCCAGTTTACTGTGCCAGGACGAGAGACCCCGGGGCATCCTACCTGGACGCCCTAGTTATCCCTTGGAATTTCACTCTGGTGTATGCATTCCCACCTCTTCCGATCCTCCCCAGGGTCATCGAAAAGATAAAGAGCTGCGAGGCCACGACGATTCTCATAGCACCCGACTGGCCCAACCGTGTTTGGTACACAGATTTGATTCGACTGTCCATATCCAAACCCTTCAGGTTACCTCTCCGTCCAGATCTCCTCACTCAGGGGCCGGTCAATCACCCCAATTTACCTCTCCTTTGTTTAATGGCATGGCTATTGAGACCAGGGGATGGGCGCAACAGGGGTATTCACAGAAGGCGATAGACATATTATTGCAGGCTAGAAAGCGATCTACCTCGAGGCTCTACTACAAGGTGTGGCGGACTTTCATTTCATGGTGTAACCGTCATAACCTATCGAGTGACGGGGGATCTACCTGGGCCGTCATTGAATTCCTTACCGATGGGTTCCATAAGGGCTTAGCACTTCGTACACTGAAGACTCAAGTATCCGCCATCTCTGCCTTAACCAACACTCGTTGGGCGGACAAACACGAGCTACAACAATTTTTTGAGGGTGTTGCCAGAACACGACCATCACTGAAACAGCCGCTTCCCACCTGGGATCTCCCCCTTGTTCTCACTGCCCTTCAAAAGCCTCCCTTTGAACCGCTGGACTCCTGTGACCTTAAATGGCTAACCTTCAAAGTTGCATTTTTGATTGCCATCACCTCAGCGAAGAGGGTGTCCGAACTAGCAGCTTTTTCTTGTAAAGAACCGTGGACTTCCCTTCATGCAGATAAGGCGGTACTTCGTACCATGCCCGGTTTCTTACCCAAGGTCGTGTCCGACTTTCACATTAATCAGGACGTTGTTCTTCCTTCTTTTTGCCCAAATCCTACACATGAACGGGAAAAGGCACTTCATACCTTGGACGCAGTGAGAGCACTGAGGATATATTTGAAAAGGTCCCTACCGTACCGGCGGTCCGACTCCTTGTTTATCTCCTACGCTACCTCTCACAAGGGCTTAGCAGTATCTAAGAGGACGATTGCCCGCTGGTTGGTGGAGACGATTAACGTGGCTTATGATTATCAACATACCCTCAGACCTTTTGCAGTTAAGGCACACTCTACGAGAGCTCAGAGCACTTCATGGGCGCTTCAAAATATGGCAACTGCAGAGCAAATCTGCAAAGCAGCTACTTGGACCTCTCCCAATACCTTTGTGAAGTTTTATAAGTTAAATGTTTTTGCTTCTCAACCAGCCGTGTTTGGCAGAAAAGTTTTACAGGCCGCGGTGGCAGTTTGATTTTGGGAATTGCGGCTACTCCATTGGTCGTTATACCCACCCTTTAAGGGGACAGCTGTTGGACGTCCCACTACGTCTGCACTGACAGGAGGGCCGACTAGAGAAAAGGGGATTTTGTACTTACCGTAAAAACCCTTTCTAGTAGGCCCGAACTGTCAGTGCAGTAAGTCCCACCCAGGCTGATTTTAGTATGGGCACAGGGACCTCTTTCTCGCTATCTGCTCTGTCTGTTGTCTCTTACTCTTCCTTCTGCCTGTACTGTCTCCAACGACTGAGCTTTCAAAAGAACTGGGGAAGGATTCGTGGAGCCAGCCTATATATAGAGGAGGAGGAGGAGCCAGGAGTCAACAAGTTTATTCTGTCCTGCCTCCAGAGGTGAAGGATGACAAATCCCACTACGTCTGCACTGACAGTTCGGGCCTACTAGAAAGGGTTTTTACGGTAAGTACAAAATCCCCTTATTCTCTTTAAGATGCAGGTTTCCTACATGTGGCATACAAATACACTTGCACATTGTACAGATGAACTGACTTTTATTCTTCACATTGCCTATTGTGACCTGGCACTCAGTCTGCACATGGAACTGGACACTAGAGGTCTCTGTTCAGCCTGGGATCGGCCCGTAGATTCACTTCTACTGGGAAATGGTCACTCACCTCCAGGGCCTGAAAAAAGTGAATATGAATTAGGTCTACAGTGTAGTACACATTTCTTCTACGAAGACTTTGTACTCCTGTTATTTAATGTTGTGCTGCCGACACACCCTAATACTCATTGTAACCTCTTACACAGCAACAGTTAGTGTTCTCTTGTAATGGGGGCAGTAACTGAGACAAAGCTGAACACCTGAGATGTACACAATATATGGAGAAAAGTATATGCACGCAATATCTCCTGTGTGCGGCTCAAAACATTTATTTCCAATGGTCTCTAAAGCAACAGTACCACAAGAACCTGCAACCGGTAGTGACTGAGCCACAGATCAACCCAGTGAGTAAACCCACATAGGACAAGCCATGCTCCTTCCAAAACATTGTGATGAGTGGCCCACACTATGACCTGGTAAGCAGGGACCCCCTCTGTACTGTATTAGGACTGTCACTCAAACCCACCAGCTCTCTCACATGAACTAGAATATATACTCTCACTCACCCACCAGATCTCTCATTCACAGGAGCTGGAACATAGACTGCAAAACATCAAAGATTGAAAGGAAAAAACTCCAGCAGGTAGTGGCATGTTTCAGGTCAGAATGTAATTCTCCTACCGCACACCTGTAGTTCACCAATCCTGCAAGCTGGTGGTGCGTTCCTTCCGTTGACCCGGCCGTGTCCCTTAGCAACCAACGTGTAAAAGAAACGGATCCACACACACACCGATTAGTGCAGTCGGGGATTATCCCCTTTTATTCAGCCACCAAACATCAACGTTTCGGGGGGGGAAACACCCACCCTTCATCAGGATACAATTATTTGTGCAGTCACCCATTTAAACCCAACTTCCCACGCCTTCTTTTCCCATCATGCAGTTTGCCATAAAAATTAACCCTTATGTGGGATACAGGAAATTCGACCTATATGTAACATACAATTAAGCAATCAATTCGGTACGACAGTCAACAAAATGATCTTTTTCTTTCTTAAAGTGCCCATGTGCAATAATTATTCCCTTACGTCCCCTACGGCAGCACCATGAGATTTATTTTGCTTTCCCTTTCATGTAGGACAAGTGAGAAAAAAAGAGTTAATTCTCCCCACCCATAAATACCAGCTACTCACAACCCCCTCTAGTGTTTTTTTGTCCTACCTTCGTAGGCAGGTGAGTGTATTATCCGCGTAAAGGTGGATGCCATATTAACGTTCTTTCTGGTTTTTTCCTAGGTTAAAGATGCCAGGTCCCTAGGGGACTTGAAGACCGTAGACTGCATTACCCAAGGGGTCTTTCAGTCGGAGGTGCGAGTGGCCTCTTAGGTTTTGCCGTCGCCGCAATAGACTGTGCAGCCGAGGGTTGCCCATAAACAAAATGGCGACGATAACCTATGACACGCAACTTAGAGTTGACGTGATTGGTTAAGAGATGTTTACACTGATGATGCGGATCAGGTGTGCTGAAGTTCGCACCAGAGGATCTTTAAAGCTAATCACGCTGTGTTCAGACGCTCCCCTTGTATAGGAGTGTGATCAGCCTGCTGCTTAGACGGTGCTGCCTGGGTTGCAGCCTCCTTATTCAGCACTAAGGTACAAGGTACTCTGTGGGCATGCTTTTTACCTAAGATTCCTTTATAATCTATGTGTAAATTTTCATGTTTTTGTCAGATGTCTACCCTAGAGACACAGGAAGTCAAAGCATCTGCAGTGTAGAGCATGTGACACACTTCTCCCAGATGGCTATGGGAAAAGGTTTTGTAAGGACTGTCTGTCATATCTGGCTCACAAGGATGTTGAAGCACTTCCTGAAGCTTCTTCTTCGTGGATTAAGGAGTTTATAAAATCAACTATGAAGGATATGTTTAACCAGTTGCAACCTGGCCCAGTCCCTATTGCGGATGATATTGTGAATTCTCCTACAAGAGTTAATCCTATATCTTTAGACGGATCAACTTAGGATTCATCCTCGGATGAGGAAGAAATCTTAGCCTTGTTTCCGGTGGAAAGCACTGCGAAATTGATCAGGAGAGTAAGGTTAACAATGGAATCTCTGGAAAGCGAGGATTCGCAGGCAACCACTTCTCAGGTAGCTAAGAAATCTAAAAATTTTCCGGTTCACCCAGTCATGAAAGATTTAATGACTAGAGAGTGGAAAAATCCTGAAAAGCCTCCGTCTATAACAAAAAGACAAAAGCTTTTGTTTCCCATTCAGGAAGAGGAGATACAGTCCTGGGGGACTCCTCCGAAAGTAGATGTAGCCATTGCCAGACTGTCTAACAAAACACTCATTCCTGTGGAAGATGGTTCAGGATTAAAGGATCCTATGGATCGCAAGATGGAGTCCTTACTTAAAAGAGTTTATAATACGGGTACAGCTATTTGTAAGCCAGCCTTGGCAGC
This sequence comes from Xenopus laevis, assembly GCF_017654675.1. Lineage (NCBI taxonomy): Eukaryota > Metazoa > Chordata > Amphibia > Anura > Pipidae > Xenopus > Xenopus laevis. The sequence continues at coordinate 89,850 of NC_054386.1, forward strand.
CTCGGCAGTGGCTAGATCAACCAGGCATTGGCTTAAACTATTCACGGAGGATATCAACAACAACATATCCCGTGAGGAGCTTCTGGAATCTCTGGAAAAGGTCAATATGGCAGTTGAGTTCTTGTGTGACTCATCCATTGAAAGTATTAAGCTAGCTGCGAAAACTATGGCTTTATCTACAGCATCCAGAAGAGCTTTATGGCTAAGAACCTGGTCAGCTGATTCAATATCCAAAAACAGCTTATGTGCCATGGCATTTGAACCAGGTCGTCTCTTTGGATTAGAGCTGGATAAACTTTTGGAATCTTTGTCAGGCTCTAAGAATAAGCGTCTTCCTCAGGAAAACCAATCAAATAGGAGCAAAAATTCCTTTTTCCGGAATAGAAGAACATCACCTAAGAGAGATAACTACTTCAAAGAGACAGAAGAAGGAACGATACAAATTCCTTTCGGCCCAATAGAGCATTCAATTCTTCCAGAGGTGAGAGAGGATTTGGGAAAACCTTCCCACCAAAGAAAAGGCCATCCTTCTGACGCCAGAAGTTTACTGCCGGTAGGGGGCAGATTAATTTTTTTCTTTCCAGAATGGAAAGAAACCATTGCAGACGCATGGATACTCCAATTAATTGCAGAAGGCTACAGAATAGAATTTCTGAGTCTACCTCCTCAGAGGTTTATTCTTACTCCCTTAAATTCTCCAAACAAACAGCTGGCTCTCGAGCAGGCCATCACAGAATTTGTTTCAGCCAGAGTTCTCGAACCAGTGCCTCCACTGGAGATTCATCGAGGAACCTATTCAAAGGTCTTTTTAGTCCCCAAGCCAAATGGGACTTTCAGAACGATTGTAGACTTAAGACAAGTAAATCTGTTCATCCACAAGAAGACTTTTCGTATGGAAACCATCAAGTCGGTGATAAACATACTAGACAGAGGCGACTATATGGCTTCTTTGGATCTCAAAGATGCTTATCTGCATATTCCAATTTTTCATGCTCACAAGAAATTTCTTCGGATTGCTGTGTTCATCAAAGGAGTTCTGCACCATTATCAGTTCAGAGTTCTTCCTTTTGGGATAACAACGGCACCTCGGGTGTTCACCAAGGTTGTGACCTCGATAGCAGCGGTTCTAAGAGAAGAAGGGATAACTCTTATACCTTATCTAGACGACTGGCTGATTACAGCAGTGTCAGCAGCGCTGTTAAAGAAGCATTTAAACAGAACCATCGAGCTGCTTCAGTATCTAGGATGGATAATAAATTGGGACAATTCAACCCTAGAACCATCCAGAACAATACAATTTTTGGGACTCATCATCAAATCTGCGGAAATGAAGTTATATCTTCCCCAGGACAAGATTTACAGTTTGAGGGAAGCTGTTCAAGAGATAATCAGAAACCCTCTTTCGACAATCAGAGGCTTAATGAGAGTCCTAGGTTTCATGACGGCATCAATAGAGGCTGTCGCTTGGGCGAAGTTACACATGAGACCTTTACAAACAGAGATACTTATGAGATGGAATCGGAAAGTTTCCTCCATAGATATGAAGATATGTCTCAGCGCAGAGACACGATCCAGGTTGGAATGGTGGCTTCAGGAGAATCACCTAGTACAGGGTCTATCTTTTCAACAGCCGGAATGGATAGTGCTAACTACGGATGCCTCTCAATGGGGATGGGGAGCCCATCTGAGCCATCTAACGGCACAGGGCATTTGGGATCCAATGGAAAGCTCCATGTCCTCAAATTTCAGGGAATTGAGAGCAGTCTACAAAGCCATTATGAGTTTCCAAAGACAACTAAAAAAGCATAAAGATTCTTTCAGACAATTCCACCACAGTGGCTTACTTGAACAAGCAGGGGGGGACCAGAGTTCCCTTGTTGAATTAGGAGCTATTCAAGATCTTGAATTGGACAGAGAGACACAGTCCTCGTCTGATGGCGGTGCATATAAAAGGAAAGGAGAATTTCATAGCGGATCATCTCAGCCGGAAAAAGATTGCTCCAGGGGAATGGTCCCTAGATTAACACATATTCTGGAGAATTACAGATCGATGGGGAATGCCAGAGATAGATCTCATGGCCAACAGGAAGAATCGCAAAACACAGAGGCTTTGCTCCTTAAACAGACTAGATCGTCCGGATTATATAGACGCCATGTCAATCAGGTGGAAATTCCAACTAGTTTACATCTTTTCCCCAATACCTATGATTCCCAAGGTTTTACAGAAGATCAGATTGGAGAGAGTGCAGACAATTCTCTTAACCCCATTTTGGCCTCGGAGGAGTTGGTTCTCTCTGTTAATGAGAATGTCCAGAGGACAGTATTGGATTCTCCCGCACTTTCCGAAGCTATTGACCCAGGGGCCTCTGGCATATCAGCATCTTGCGAGATTGAAGATGACAGCTTGGAGACTGACAGGTCCATTTTAGAGTCGGAGGGACTCTCTAAAGAAGTAGTAGACATACTGATTCAATCCAGAAAAGCTTCTACTATCAAGTCCTATTCTAGAGTCTGGAAAAGATTCAGAGACTGGTGTAAGAGGAAACAGATTTCGGAGACTCAACCTTCTGTGCCGGTGTTGTTAAAATTTCTTCAAGAAGGTTTTGATAAAGGGTTATCGGTAAATACTATCAAAGCGCAGATCTCTGCTTTATCTGCTCTCCAAAATAGATCTTTGTCCACTCTACCGCTTCTTAAAAGATTTGTCAAGGCTATTTCAAAGATCAGGCCTAGACTCATTCAATCCTCTCCTACTTGGGACCTACCTCGGGTGTTGAAGAAATTATGTGAAGCACCTTATGAACCCCTGGAAAATATCTCCATTAAGTGTCTATCTTTCAAGACTTTATTTTAGTAGCCATTACTTCAGCTAGAAGAGTCGGGGAAATCCAGGCTTTATCAATAAAGGAGCCTTACTTGACATTCCTTCCAGACCGGGTTGTCTTGAGAACCCTTCCTAATTTCAGACCTAAGGTTGTCAATACATATAATATCAATCAGGAGATTGTTCTACCAAATGTTCAGGAAGTCCAAGGCCACAGCTCTCAACTGGCCCTTTTGGATGTAGGCAGAATTCTGAAAGCCTACCTAAGGAGTACAGAAGAATTTAGATTATCTGAAAGTCTATTCATCAGCTTTTGCGGAAGAAATAAGGGGCTAAGAGCTCGAAACCGTCATTAGCACGTTGGATTAGAGAGACTATCCAGACGGCCTACATTAAGGATAATCTCAATCCTCCATTCCCTGTCAAGGCACACTCTACTAGGAAAATTTCTGCTTCATGGGCAGAGGCAGCCAATGTATCCTTGGATCAGATATGTAGAGCGGCAACCTGGAGTAATCCAAATACTTTCATCCAGCACTACAGGGTAGACATCTCGGCTTCACAGGAAGCTTCCTATGGCAGTAGCATACTACAGAAGGCGATATGAAGATACCCTCCCTTGTTACTCGTTAACTCTCATGGTGCTGCCGTAGGGGACGTAAGGGAATAAGTAAATTTATACTTACCGTAATTTACTTTTCCCTTAGTCCCTTAGGCAGCAATAAATTACCCGCCCTAATAAAATACTTAAGCATCGGTCTGTGTGTCTTATTAAAAAAAAAAAAAAAAAACACTAGAGGGGGTTGTGAGTAGCTGGTATTTATGGGTGGGGAGAATTAACTCTTTTTTTCTCACTTGTCCTACATGAAAGGGAAAGCAAAATAAATCTCATGGTGCTGCCTAAGGGACTAAGGGAAAAGTAAATTACGGTAAGTATAAATTTACTTATTACAGGTCAGAACATGGGTTCTCTCCCATTTTTTGATTAATTGGCTTTTACCTTAATTGGTTACCCATAATGTTTCGGACTTAATGGGTTAAATGTAAATTTTGCTTTAAATAGAAAAACATGGTTATGGTCCTTGTACACTTGAAAAAGGGTTCTGACCCGAAACATGTTGTGTTGCCACTACCTGGAATAAATGTTTTGGGTTCCTTTTCCTTTCAATCTTTATGTTTTGTTTATTCAACTGAGCTGTCACACAGAGCAACTAGAAGGAATTGGACATATACCTTTCATTGTTTTGTACAGACCACCAACCCCATTGTTTTGCTTTGGAACATAGACTGCCACTCACCCACCAGATCTTTTTCCTACCTCCTCATCTGACAGACCAAGTTTCTTTTTGAAGTTGAAGGGCTTTGCAGATCCTGGCACTATGGCTTTCAGAAAGTTCTCACCATGTACAACAATCCTGGTGAGTAGAGAATGAGGCTCAGAGAGGTTCTTTGCATTAGGGTTAGGTTAGCGCTGGGTTGTCTGATGAAGCCTCACCTGTCATAGGCGCAGTGGGTATTTTCACTCACAGTTGTGTCATCCTTGTCTCCAATCAGCCAATGAAATGTGTTTTGACTTCTTAGTTGGATGTTTTTCCACTCCTCTAGAGTCACATACCCACAGGAGGCGTTCAGGTCACCAAGGAGCATTATACTCTGCAGAACATCGGTGGGTTATTTTTTAATGAACTTCAGTACACAAGTGCCCTTCTCTCCCAACTCCAAACTTTGTTTTCCTGGCCATCCCCCCATCAACATTCAGAAAAGACACTAATCAGTCTCTAATGTGTCTCTTTCAGTGAATCTGCCCTTTCTGATGAATCGTCTAGAGTTTTGAGATGTTGTACCATGTTAGGCATTGAAAAAATGCAGAAAATTTAAAGTTTGGTGATAATTTTTATTGGCTAACTGAATAAGTATCAATTGCAAGCTTTCAGAGCACATAGGCCCCTTCTTCAGACAAAATACAAATGAAAGGCTGGAAAGGCACATCATATAGATACTGTTAGATCATTGAAAAAGGGTTTTTATGGGCAATAAATTAGAAATTTACCGATAGACAGAAATAACTTGTAGAGTGCAAATTAGGAATTGGACAAGATACAGGTACATATAAATAGACTACAAATAGGATTTGGACCTGTAAAGATAATACAATTTTTCTTCCCCCAACTAAACGCTTTCAGGATCCCTCCAAGAGACAGTTTGAAACTTTCAATAGGAGATGAGATGACGTTAAATCATTTTTCGATCCTCATCTTGGCCTGCAGGACAGAATGCTCCTTCAAGTCTGCCGGAGTTAAGGCTCTAAGATCTCTTAAGCAACAGCCCAAATCCCAATGATGGTCAGCCTGCCCTACCTCCAGTAGGGACAAGGCTTCATACCTTCCAGGAGGTTTGAGCAAAACAAGTCAAAGACTCATGGATCATCTCTATCATTCAAAGAGGATGCCGATTAGAGTTTCAAACAAAACCACTTTCAAGTCATCTTGTCTTAACAAATATTCCTTAAGATTCAGAAAGATGCAATCTCCTCTTTCAATATGTACAACAACTCTTTCTCAAAAGGGCTATATCTCCAGTTCCACCTCAAGAAATGGGAAGAGGTTTCTACTCTCCTCTTTTTCTAGTCACAAAGGCTTCAGGGGATCTTCGTCTGATCCTAGATCTTCAAAAGATAAACAAGTTTCTCAAGCATCAAAACCTTCAAGATGGAGACTTTGATAAAGTCGCTGATTCACCCAGGGGATTGGCTGGCACCTATAGATCTCAAGGATGCATCTCCATGTGCCAATAGCACTAGAGCATCAGAAGTATCTGCGGTTTGCCTATCTTTTGGGTCAGCCAGTTCCCCCAGTACTTTCACAAATGTTTTGGTGGTCATAATTGCAAAGCTCAGACTTTTGAACATAGAGATCTACCACTACCTGGACGATCTCCTTATAGTTTCCAGGGATCCAGTCACTTTAACAAACCATCTCAGAATAGTCTAGGAGACACTCAAGGATTTTGGGTGGCTGATCAACGAAGCGAAAAGTCAGATCTCTCCGTCTCAGAAGATGATATATCTTGGAGCCCAAATAGACACACGTTTGGGTCTCTTTTCTCTTTCTTGGGACAAGATGCAGCATATCATCCAGACATTGTCTCAGTTCAGGACAAGAGTTGTAGCCCCAGCAAGAGTTTTTCTAAGTATGCTCAGTCTTTTTTCCTCAACAATAGGCCTAGTGAAATGGGCCAAGTGGAAAATGAGGCCTATACAGCTCTCCTTTCTGAGGCAGTGGAGTCCCCTGCTCCAAGATTGGTTGCAGACATTCAGGTTTACCTAGTCCAGCAAGAGACATCTATATTGGTGGCTGAAGCCCAGCAACCTTCACCAGGGTTTCACAATGGAAGAATCATCTTGGATGGAACTTTTCACAGATGCATCTGGCATAGATTGGGGAACTTATCTTCAAGATCTTTTTGTTCAAGGAAATTGGGTGAAAGATCTGTCTCATCTCCCCTCCAATGTCTTGGAGCTCAGAGCAATTCATCAAACTCTCCTTGCCTTGATGTTCTGGTAGGTATGGCAGTTTGAATCAGATCAGACAATGTTTCTGCTGTTGCCTATATAAAAAATCAAGGGGGAACTCGAAGTCAAGCTCTGTTCAGGGAGACAATGCCTATAATGGAGTGGGCCCAATCTAATTTTTTGGATTTAACAGCCCAGTACATTCCACAAGCCGTGAACGTGAAGGCGGACTTCCTCAGCAAGTATCTCTTGCAGAAATGGGAGTGGGCTCAGAATCCAGCGGTCTTCCTGTGGATAACTTCTCTTTGGGGTTTGTCCGGAAGTGGACCTTATGGCAACGGATGCCAATGCCAAGGTTCCAATTTTCTTCTCCAGAACACCTTGTCGGAGGGCTCAGGCAATAGATACGTTCTCCCAGACTTGGCAGGACTTGTTTGCTTATGTTTTCCCACTGATTTCATTAATCATGAGAGTTCTGAGGAAGATCCTCCTATCCAACATGGGGGCAATAGCTATACTTCCCAATTGGCCCAGGTGACCACGGTACCCATTACTGAGACATCATTCAGTGCAGGAACCTTTGGATCTGTCGGGATACAAGACCTGCTCCTTCAGGGAATCTTTAAACACCTGAATCCCAAGAATTTCAATCTCATGGCCTGGAGGTTGAGAGGACAGTCCTAAAGTAATATGGGTGTTCAGATTCAGTTATCGAGACCTTGGTTAAGGCTAGAAAAGAATCTACGTTCTCTAAGTATCATAAAATCTCGGATAGTTTTTCTTCTTGGGCATCTCAGAAGAATGTTAATCCCCTTGCTCCTTCAGTTTCAGAGCTGCTAGATTTTCTTCAAGAAGGCTTACAAAAAGGTCTCAGTTTGAGCACACTGAAGGGTCAAATCTCTGCCTTGTCTGCTATTCTTGAGAAAAAATGGTCTAAAGAACCAATAGAAAGATTCTTTCAGGCTGTTCTTCGAATCAGACCTTTTTCAAGACCTATCTGTCCTTCCTGGGACCTTCTGATAGCACTGAATTCCTTAACTAAGACTCCATTTGAGCCTTTAGAAGAAGCCTCCATCTGGATTTTGACCTTAAAAACCTTTTTTCTTGTGGCACTTACTTCAGCCAGGCGCAATAGTGAGCTTTGGGCACTTTGTGGAGAGCCACCTTGCACAACCTTTCATGAGAGGAAGGTAGTTTTGAGGCCTATGATGGAATTTCTGGCTAAAGTTGTCTCCAGGTTCCATATTAATGAGCCTATTGTCCTTCCATCTGTAACTTCTGATTATTCTCAAAGAGAGCTTTTTACCCTAGATGTTAAAAGATGTTTGGAGGTCTATATTAACAAGACTGCAGGAATCAGAAAATCTAAAGTTTTATTTATTGTGCCAGCTGGTAAAAGAAAAGGTGAACCGGCAGCCAAGTCTACACTGAGTTCCTGGAAGGCCATTACCAAAGCTTATCAGGAACAAGGCAGATCACCGACTAAGGGAGTTAAGGCGCAAACTACTCGAAGTGTTGCGGCCTCTTGAGCAGAGGAGGCAGATGTGTGAGCAGAGGAGATCTGCAGAGCAGCAACATGGGTAAAGGTGGCCATACACGGGCAGATAAAGCTGCCGATATCAGTCGTTTGGACCAATTTGACAGCTTATCTGGCCACAATATCGATCGGGAAGGTTTGATTTTTAACCAACTGACCCGTCGGAGCCCCTTGGCGTATCGTAATTCGATCGTTCGGCTATACGGCCAAACGTTGGAATTACCCCCGATATAGCCATGCCATTAGTGGCATATCGGTGAAAGATCCGCTCGTTTGGTGATGTCGCCAAACGAGCGGATCTTTGAGTCTATGGCCAGCTTTACTCCTAATGCTTTCATCAAACATAAGTTAGATGTAATTTCTTCTTCTTAAGCCCAGTTCAGGCAATCAGTTATAACTTCTGTTAAAAATTCAGCATCAAGTTGTTTTCCCTCCCTATGTTTATTGTTTTTTCTGAATGTTGATGGGGGGTGGCCAGGAAAAAAGAAAATAATTTCCATACTTACCAAGATTTTCTTTTCCTGGCCATCCTCCCCTTCAACATACCCTCCCTATCCTTTATCCTTTATGAGCTTTATAATACACTGACGGGGGCCAGGAGGGGAAGGACCTTATACCTTGCTAAAACATTCTTTCCTTCTGTCTGGGCTATAATCAAAGGGATTAACCTCTTTTCTGAATGTTGAAGGGGAGGATGGCCAGGAAAAGAAAATCTCGGTAAGTATGAAAATGATTTCCTTTTTTCTGTTAGTTTGACTTGTATTGTTGTGAACCCCCCAACACACAAATTATGGAAAACACTGGGTGAGCTGCAAATGCTTCTGGTTTTGCTTGCAGGTCAAATCTATTTACATCTCTTAGATCACTAGGATGGAGATCACTCATATTCCTTGAGGTATTAGAATTAATCAGAACCCTAGTAGTAACACATGCATCTGGTGGGCCTACACTGGCCTGTCCCTTGAGAGGTTTTCTGGGTAAATGTCCTACTCAAGGGTTGGTAATAAGCCTACAGGGGTAGCCAGGAGTGTCCACTGCAGGGAACCATCCAATGAGCATACAAAGGGGTCCGTTTACTAAAGTGCGTTAAAAATATTCGCACAATATATAGACAGAATTTTCGCCAAATATGTTATCGCCAGTTTACTAACCTGCGGTAAATATAAATTTGCGAATTTTCTTGCGCAAGAATAATTGTTCGCCAGTTATCGCATTTGCTGAAAATAACACTACGTACACATTAACGCATGGTTTACTAAACAGCGAAATGTGCTAAAGACAAAATTAACGCCAGAATATTCGCAAACTTTTACCGCCACATATGAAGTGGCGTAAAAGTATTTTTTCCGCCAGAAAATTCTCAAGGGGCAGGAAATATCCCATAATAATGTTTTTTTTTTACCCATCATTCTTTGCTGACAGGAGGGAGATCTGTAGCTATTGCTGACAGGATGTTTTGGCTTCTGCTTCTATCTGGTACAACAGCAGCAGTTTCAGCTCAGAGTCGTATTATTGGCAGTGGCATCACAGTCCAAGGATTCGTCAGCCTCTACACTTTTTGGTTTCATTGTGATTGGCTACATTAAACTGTGCATTTCTATGAAGCAAAGAGATTGACTGGTATCATTTCCTATGATTCTATAGGCAGAAGGGTTTATATGATGCATAAATGTTTGATTGGTGTTACTCTGGTGATGTTGTTGGATGGTATAATCATCAGTCAATAAAGTTTATGAGTTTTGAAGATGCATTTCTGGCCATAAATGTCACAGTAAAAATTGCCATAATAACCGCCATAAAACAAGACTATTTTATAGCATAAATATTCGCAAAAACGCAATTTTTCGCCAGAAAATTCGCAACTCGCTAAAATTACCGCTAACGTAAGCTGGTTCCTTAACGTAGTTACCGCAAGTGATCGCAATGACTTCTGAGCGCATCGCTGTTTAGTAAACTTAGTCGCTGCGAATATTCTGGCGTAAAAATATTCTCAGCGATAACATGCGGAAACTTAAAGTCAGATTTACCGCACTTTAGTAAACGGACCCCAAAGAGTATATATCATGGGGGGGGAGTATATATCATGGATGGAAATGGCTAGAGATGATGTTAAGAACTTGTCGGTTTTATCCCTACCTCAGTTTTCCAGCGCTTCTTGACCTCCAGCATGACATGCAGCAGCTTGTTGATTTCCTTGACTGCCCCCTTAGGGGAGGTATGGTGGGACATCAGCACAAAGTCCTTTAGAGCTTTCAGAACAAGAGGCAAGAAGCATGTTATACGGGTTTCTTGCTCAAAAGGGAAATAGAGGGGAAGGCCCCCCTTAAAGTAATGTAATCCTGAGCAACTTTTTAATTAAACATGATCAGAGTTTGAAAAGTTGTAAAGTTATTTGAAATGAAATTGCTATGAAAATCAATATATGTCTGTTTATATCCTCAACACTGCTGGCTTGACTCCTGAAACAAAGTTGGAAGCCAGCTGATTAAATTGAATTAACAGACCTGAAGTAAAACTGACTCATTCTTCTTCATTATGTTAAAAAAATTATGGTGGATTTCCCCTTTAAATATATTATTTTTTCTATTACAATAAAGAAAGAAATAGTAGCTGCGATAGACTGGGCTGTTTCCTGTGTTAAGGTTGGGTTTAGGCTGGGGGGATTCCTGGAGTTGCCGGAGCAAATGCAACCCCCTCCCACATGGCATTATGCCTAATTACCACAACAATGAGAAGAATTATTAATACAATTTAGAAACCTGTCTTGGGTGAATGGAAATGAACAATAAATGGCTCCCTCGCAAAGGCTTCTGGGTGATCTGGTTGCTCCTCGTCATAATGGTACCAGTTTACAACCTTCACCATATCAGACCTGCCAAGTGACAAGAGTGCATGTTAGATGCCAGTTGTACCTGGGGGGGGGCAACAATGCTGGGGAGTATTTTAGAACACGTGAGCAGTGCTGTATTTAGGTCCAGTTCCACCTTATTTGGAAAACTGGGCAGGCAGTATTGACCTGGGCATCCCTTCTGAAAACTGCTCTGTCTGGGTCAAAACTGGACAGGTGGCAACTCTACCAGCGACGCACTACGAGGTCCATGTGTCCCCTCACCCCCCTTAGCTCCGCCGCCTTTGGACAGTACGTCGGCGGCTGAGGAGATTAAGATTTTTCTTTAAAAAATGGATTCAAAATATATAAATAGACACCCAAGGGTCACCCCATTAATGCTGCCACCCTACACAAAAGCCCTTATATAAACAAGGAACTTCATGTGACTTGGCACAGCCTCACATATTTAATTACAAAGGAAATAACAAGGGAATTATTAATTAGTCACTAGAAGTCTTTTGTTTCCTATTATCTCTCCAGCAGGTGAGCGCAGCCAGGAATGTCACTTACCTGTAGATAAATACTATCTGCTCTTTGTAGCTGTTTTTCCCCAGCCTTTTGCTCTCTAGGCAAGTATACTGATGGCCAGTGTCATATCTGTAGGTGAAAAAGGGCAGAACTGAGCTGGAAAGGAACATAAACATCATATGAAAACAAATGGAAATCATAGACAACAGAGAATACCCTTTATCATTAATTCCATGGCCGTGAGCCTCCCTCTCTGTGGGTTTAGTAAAGGGCACCTGCCCCACCAACCCACCCCAGTCACAGTTTAGGGTTACTATTATTTACCCACCCCAATCCCCCAGCCACAGCATACACTCTAGAGGCAAAGGGCACTTAAATGCAAGACAGGGTCTTAAAGCTCTATTACTTGTTGAGTTCCTTCATCAGTGCTGGGACCGCTTCTCCTTTGGAATCTCTGACCTCCTGAATGACGCAAATGTCACACCGGGACAATATCTGTTCCAAACAACACAAAGGAGACCATGACTACTCTGAACGGGGCTTACCCTAACTCATACACTTATAATAGCCCTAACCCTTAATATAAAACTAACCCATACACGTATAGTAACCCTAACCTTAAACCTAACCCTAACTCTTATAGTAACCCTAACCTCAAACCTTACCCATACACTTATAGTAACCCTAACCTCAAACCTAACCCTAACTCTTATAGTAACCCTTACCATTATGTTAATGTCAAACCTAACCCTTACACTTATAGTAACCCTAACCTCAAACCTAACCCTAACTCTTATAGTGACCCTAACCCATATGTTAACTTCAAACCTAACTGTAACTCTCAGAACTTGCACAGGGCATGCTAGTACTCACCTTCACCAGTGTGCCCATCACCTTCTTGTTAGAGGCTTTAGCTTCCCCAAAACTTTTGATGTTAAAAGTGCAGATTTTGAAGGTTGCCGCCGTAAGCTGTAAATACAGCAATGTGAGGAAGACGATGGCTGGCTTCATTATTCAGATGGGAGAGCTTACACTCTATTATCTGCCAAGAACTGACAAACAGGACCCATTTATTATGTTTATTCATCACCAGCTATTGCTATCCCATGAAATGCTGCGCTTCATACCAAACAAGTGGGTTGACTGGGGGTCTTATCATGAGATACAGTATGGCAACATTTAGTTAAGGGTGTCCAATGTGTAAGGAGCAACATTTTAGCACCTTGTGTATTAGGGTTAGGGTTAGAGTGTCCAGTTCCATTCTGCTACTAACTGCTGTGCTTGATGGGACTGGTACACAATTACATCCAGGGACAATGTTAACTTTGCCTTTAGGGTTAACCCTAATTTTGTATGCTGTACACACACACAAGTCAGGGTTGGTGGATCTCAGCTGTAGCTGCTCACAGGGAAGATACCTTTGCACCTCTTGCACCAACCACATTTGGCTTTTGACCCATATTGGGTGTCTTCATATTTGTATTGTGTATTTATTGACTATACTCTATTGGAAGAGAAAGAAGTCATGTGACCTCTTGATGTTTCTTCAACAGACGTACGTTGTGGATGTACGCTGGGGTCTCACAGGGCAAGAGAGTCAGCAATTCTACTGTTACTGCCTATCAATGGGCAATACACATTCCATAGGTTTTTCTGGGAGTTACTGTGCGTTAGAGTGCTGACCTAAACACTAACACAGTGTATTTCATACATGTTGCACTGAGAAAAAGAACCAAGCAATGTTCCCTCTAATTCCTTCTTGGCTATGTGTGTAAAAAAAATCTTTTGTGAACAGTTTTTAAAAACTGTATGCTCAGGTTAGAATTAATACAAAATATTGTGTTTTTACACAAAATTCTTGTGTTGCTGCACAAACGCACAACACAACAAGTGAGATACACAATAATAGAGACAAAAACAAAGAAGGGATCACTCTGCAATGGAAGTGGTACCTGATCCAGCTGAGAGCCGTGCTGCCAAGAGCCACAGACAGGTATGAGCCGGGCAATGAGAAGGGCTGGGATACATTCAGCAGCTCTCTGTGCCCCCGACTAAAGGGACTGCCTATCGCCTGCTGTGTCAGTGCTGAGTCTGCATGATGGTGACTCTGGAAAAGTTCTGATTGTACAATAGGAACCAGCAGGTCACAGGGAACCATCCTGCTCTCATGCATTGATATTCAACATACTATGTCACAGCAAACAGTTGCACTTATGTTATACGCCCACATACCAATCCCTGTACCCCAAACTTGGGTTTTACACCCACATACCAACCCATGTCCCCCAAACTTGTTCTTTACACCTACGTACCAACCCCTGTCCTCCGAACTTGTACTTTACATCTACGTACCAACCCCTGTCCCCCAAACTTGTGCTTTACACCTACATACCAACCCCTGTCCCCCAAACTTGTGTTTTCACCTAGGTACGAATCCCTGTCCCCCAAACTTGTATTTACACCTACGTACCAACCCCTGTCCCCTAAACTTGTGTTTTACACCCACGTCCCGACCCCCAATTCCCCAAACTTGTCTTTTACACCCACTTACCAACCCCATCGCCCAAAACTTGTGTTTTACACCAAAAGACGAATCCCCATCCCCCAAATTTGTGTTTTACACCCACATACCAACCCCCCATCCCCCAAACTTTTATTATACACCCATGTACCAACCCCCATTCCCTCAAATTTCTGTTACACACCCATGTACCAACCCCCCATCCCCCAAATTTCTGTTATATACCCCCTTACCAAACCCACATCCCCCAAACTTGTGTTATATAACCACATATTAACCCCTATACCCTAAAACTTGTGTTATACACCCAAATACCAACCCCCCATCCCCAAATCTTGTGTTACACACTCATGTATTAACCCCCATCCCCCAAATTTGCGTTATATACCCACATACCAAACCCACATCCCCCAAACTTGTGTTATACACCCACATACCAACCCCCCATCCCCCAAACTAGTGTTATCCACCCACGTACCAACCCCCCATCCCCCAATCTTGTGTTACACACCCATGTACCAACCCCCCATCCCCAAATCTTGTGTTACACACCCATGTACCAACCCCCATCCCCCAAATTTGTGTTATATACCCACATACCAAACCCACATCCCCCAAAGTTGTGTTATCCACCCACGTACCAACCCCCCATCCCCCAAACTTGTGTTACACACCCATGTACCAACCCCCCATCCTCCAAATACCAAACCCACATCCCCCAAACTTGTGTTATATACCCACATACAAACCCCCCATCCACCAATCTTGTGTTATATAACCACATACAATCCCCCCATCCTTCAGTCTTGTGTTACACACCCATGTACCAACACCTATCCCCCAAATTTGTGTTATATACCCACATACCAACCCTCCACCCCCAATCTTGTGTTACACATCCAAGTACCAACCCCCCATCCCCCAATCCTGTGTTACACACCCATGTACCAATCCCCCATCCCCCAAATTTGTGTTATATACCCACATACCAACCACCCATCCCCCAATCTTGTGTTACACAACCATGTACCAATCCCCCAAATTGGTGTTATATACCCTCCACCCCCCAATCTTGTGTTACACATCCATGTGCCAACCCCACATCCCCCAAACTTGTGTTGTATACCCACGTACCAACCCCTCATCCCCCAAACTTGTGTTATATACCCACATACCAACCCCCATCCCCCAAACTTGTGTTACACACCCACATACCAACCCCCAATCCCCCAATCTTGTGTTACACACCCACATACCAACCCCCCATCCCCCAATCTTGTGTTACACACCCATGTACCAACCCCCCATCCCCAAACTTGTGTTATATACCCACATACCAACCCCCCATCCCCCAAACTTGTGTTATATACCCACATAAAAAAACCCACCCCCAAAACTTGTGTTACACACCCACTTACCAACCCTCCATCCCCCAAATTTGTGTTATACACCCACATACCAACCCCCATCCCCCACATTTGGGTTATACACCCACATACCAACCCCCCCACCCCCCAAATTTGTGTTATAAACCCATATACCAACCCTTCCTACCAATACTTGAAATGTGAATCAGCTCTTATTACCTTGTAGCGATGGGGTCCTGGGTTCAATTCCATCCAGAGAACTGCAAGGGGTGTGTATATATTACACATATATTAGTAAAATGTCTGGATTGTTTACATAATGGTATATAATCTCTGCTGCACAAATGTCAGAACAGGTATTAGACCTGTTATCCAGAATGCTTGGGACCTGGGGCTTTCTGGATACTGGATCTTTTCATAATCCAGATCTTTATACCTTAAAGCTGGCCACAGACGCAAAGATCCGATCGTAAGAATCAATGTACGATCGGACTTTCCCATCTCCCGATCTGCCACTAACCATTCAGATCAAAGTCTTACCATTCAGATGAAATAAAGTAGTTAAATAACAGATGAGCCGATTTTCTGCCCCTGACAGTAATCGTACGATAGACAAAGCTGGTGACAGTCTTCCACTGAAAATCGTACCATCGGCAATACACGCAGAGATATTATCGGCAGCCGACAGAAATTTTCTAACCTGTCCCATCGACCAAACGACCGATCTCTGCCGGACAAAAAATGTCGGGACTCTCCACACACGGTCCGAAAATCATACGAATCCACGATTCGTGCGATCGGATCATTGCGTCTATGGCCAGCTTTATTCTACTATAGAATCACGTAAGCGTTATTTAAGCCCAATAGGATGGTTTTGCTTCCAATAAGGATTAATTATATCTTCGTTGGAATCAAGTTCAAGTTACTGTTTTATTATTACACAGAAAAAGGGAATCAATTTTTTTTAAAAAAAATAAATGAATAAAATGGAGTCTATGGGACACAGTCTTTCCATAACTTAGATCTTTCTCCATAACGAATTTCTAGACTAACGGATCCCATACCAGTTCTATATAAATAGGAAATATATGAATATGCAATGTGTAATTCACAGAAATATTGGAAAATTCATGAAATAACTGAGACAAAAAATATCTTTATAATTCATTAGAAAAAGAGAGAGAAATGTAGAATAATGCATGAGAAATACTGACAAGTGCAAAGAAGGGTTAGTATAATCCATCATTTTTAATGGGCCCTTTATTATAATAAAGACAGCAGCAAGGGTCATGTGACATGGTAAGGTTATGTATAATTATAATGCAAATCGAATATGATTGTGTATTCATTTTTATCCTTAACATTGCTATTAGGAGAGTGACCCTTTATATCACAACCTCTTGCTACTGGCGACTTCCCTTTACTATCAATGGTTGTGTGGCAGTGTGATAGGGAGCTTAGTTGTAAATTCACTGGGGCAGGGACTTATGGGAATGTGATACAGACCTCAGATTGTAAGCTCACTGGGGTAGGGACTGATAGGAATGTCATAGGGAGCATAGATTGTAAACTTGTTGGTGTGGGGACTGATGGGATTTGGATAGGGATATTAGCATATAAACTCCATGGCGCCTTGGATTGATGGAAATGAAATAGGAACATTAGAGTATAAGTTCACTGGGGCCTGATGGGAATGCTGTATTATCTCAGCACTGCAGGATATGTTGGCACTATGTAAATACCAGGAAATATGTGAATAAATGGTTGGTTCTGACTTAGGGTTGACGTAGCAGATGTTTTTGAGGGACAATGGGGTTGCAATGTGTAGCTAAAGCTTCTCCAGTTTACTTTATATATATATATGTATGAGTGTGTGGGTGTGTGTGTGCAGGATAGGGCATTTATTTTCATGACTCCCTGAGATGACAATGTCGGTTTAAATATTACAGTAAGTCCCATTCAGTATATTGGGGTCTTTTCCCAAGTCTGTGATATAAATGATACCAGGAAACTCAGGGCGAGCAGAGTGCATGATGGTAGGAGAGGGTTCTGTCCATTCAGATCCAGTTCCACCGGGTAATGGTCACTGATTTCCAGGGCCTGCAACAGATCAGGAAAAAACAGTGATATGCCTCATGCCCCTCTAACACAAGTGTCACTGTAAGTACATCCCACCATGGAAGGGCTGGGGCTCTGATAAATGGCTGCACTGAGAATTGGCTGGAAGCTCCAAGGCACTTATAGGAATTCTCTCTAATGGGACCCTGAATGTTTCAGTGCAGCCCCCACTAGTACTGACATGGACATTACCCTGAGCCAACACACCCACTTTTTTAATGGAATGGTTTCCAGAAGATGTGGAATACTGGGAATTTCTTATTTATATATCTCAATTCTGCAATCAATCTGCATTGGTGCAGGCCAGCAATAGGACTAATTTTCCACATGCCGTGGTCCCCTCACCCTACAGAACAACCATCAGTGCTGTCCCACTTCTACCAGACATTATGGAGGGCAGATGTAGGGTTGGGAGGGGGGCAGGGAAAGTTTAATGACTTGGCACAGATGGGCTATGGAACCATTGCTGGGTGCTCGGGATTGCTGGCACAGGGAGATTATTGGCATAATGATTTGTGCAGTCCACGTGTGGCTCTCACCTGTATCTCACTGAGTCCCAACTCTTTTGTAAAATTATACACTCCAGCAGTCTGGACATTGGTCATCAGCTGCTCTCCATACGCCACAATCCTGTAGAGTGACCCAATAGTACAAGTCTTAGACAGTTCTCTGTAAACCTATAGGGAGATTCTTCACACAGCGATGCACAGGCTGTATAAATGAGCCATGAGATATTGCATCACAGCAGGGTATGACATCATGAGATGAGCTCTCACCTGTCATAGGCACAATTGGTACTGCCCCTGACTGTGGTGTCTGCACTGTCATCGATCAACCAATGGAATCGCTCGTCTTTGTATAGGCGAAGGGTGCGCTTCTTCTTCCTGGAGAGGTAACTGCAAGCAGCATTGAAATCCCCAAGGAACAGAATGTTCTGGAAAAGGGAAGCAGAATGGAGATCAGTAGAGGCAAAGGAGTTGGGGTACTGGGAGAAAAATAGTTCAGCCAGTGGGAAAAGAATCTCTGCACAAATAAAGAGAAAAAAATGGGCTGCCAGCTGGCTACTACCCATGGGGTGTGACACCCCCCAACTGCTCCATGAACATTTGCACAACTCCCCTTACATGGGATTCACCTCTCACAAACACCCCCATGTTAG
The DNA here is from genome assembly GCF_017654675.1 of Xenopus laevis. Lineage (NCBI taxonomy): Eukaryota > Metazoa > Chordata > Amphibia > Anura > Pipidae > Xenopus > Xenopus laevis. The sequence continues at coordinate 108,245 of NC_054386.1, forward strand.
ATAACCTCTATAATGAAGTATTTCATGTAAAGAATGATGTGTATGAAGTAGAAATCAGCATATAATGGAGGCAGATTGGCATTAGGACTCAGAGTGTTTAGGGATATTTTCTAGGTGCAGCCACTCTGATGTCTATTTTCTACCAAAAGCAGGCCCGGACTGGCAATCTGTGGGTTCTGGCAAATGCCATAGGGGCTGCTGTAAGTTGCCATAGACAGTCACTATTTATTGGGCTGGTGAGGTGCTGTGTAGCAGAAATGCCAGGGCCTTTTTTGAATCTCAGTCCAGACCTGCCCAAAAGAGTCAGTTCAATTCAGTTACCTTTGCATCCCAGCGTACCATAATGTCCAGGAACACATCATACAGCGCATCTATTTCCCGGGATGCGTTTTCTGGCACTGTGTGCATGGGCACCAGAACCAGGTCCCGTAACCCTGAAGGTGCAGCAAACCATAGAGACCCAATTACATTTGATTTGTGAGCAAAACATGACATTTTTTCCCCCATTAAAAAGCTATTATTTTCCCCCAGCGCAACATCAGTAACAGCTAAGTTTTGGTTCTGTGTCGGCTCTTTATTTTTAATAAAAGCCCTATTATTGAACTCATGTTGAACAAGAGGTAATCTGCCTATTTAAAGGGATCCTGTCATCGGAAAACATGTTTTTTTCAAAACACATCAGTTAATAGTGCTACTCCAGCAGAATTCTGCACTGAAATCCATTTCTCAAAAGAGCAAACAGATTTTTTTATAGTCAATTCTGAAATCTGACATGGGGCTAGACATTTTGTCAATTTCCCAGCTGCCCCTGGTCATGGGAAAAGTTAATAGTGAAGTTCCGCCACTAGAGTGAAATTCTGCCACTTCTGCCACTTCCCATTCCTTTCTATTGGGTTTTTAAAGGCGTATTTATCAAAGGGTGAAATTTCACTTTCACCCATTGATAAATATGCCTTTCAAAATCCCATAGAAATGAATGGAGAACTGCAGAATTTTACTCTAGTGGTGGGACTTCACTCTTTGATAAATTTACCCATAGGAAAGAAATGCTTTCTGGCAGGCTGCTGTTTTTCCTTCTCAATGTAACTGAATGTGTCTCAGTGGGACATGGGTTTTTACTATTGAGTGTTGTTCTTAGATCTACCAGGCAGCTGTTATCTTGTGTTAGGGAGCTGCTATCTGGTTACCTTCCCATTGTTCTGTTGTTTGGCTGCTGGGGGGGGGGGAGGGGGGGATATCACTCCAACTTGCAGTACAGCAGTAAAGAGTGACTGAAGTTTAATATAAAAAAATCTGTTTGCTCTTTTGAGAAATGGATTTCAGTGCAGAATTCTGCTGGAGCAGCACTATTAATGGAGAGAGAGAGAGAGAGAGAGAGAGAGAGAGAGAGAGAGAGAGAGAGAGAGAGAGAGAGAGAGAGAGAGAGAGAGAGAGAGAGAGAGAGAGAGAGAGAAACTGTCTGAATCCAACTGAACTGGAAAAAGTGTGGTAAGGTGGAACAATCCCTTTAACCTTACCTTCTTTGTATGCAAAGGATCATGCTGGTAAGTACCTAAGTGCTTTGTCTTAATATGCTGGATACTAACGGCACAGTCATTAGTACAAGACACGGGTACAGTGAGAGTCACCTGATGGCAGACTGGCAGGTTTAGGAGGAGGAGCTAAAGGGACAATCATTAGTACAAGACACAGGTACAGTGCGTAACCCTTATACACCTGCTCTGATATATCGCCCAGTGGTGTGAGACTGGTTAGGAGGAGAAGAAGCTAAAGGCACAATCATTAGGGCAACGTAACAGGTACAGTCAGAGTCTACTGGCAGGTTTAGGAGGAGGAGTTAATGACACATTCAGAAACAATATAATTAAGTGTCTTTTTAATTCAGAGAAGTGGAGATAGAGGTTTGTGAATATGATGGGAAATACCCACTGTTATTTGTCTTAATAGCAGCACTTCTTTTTTATGGACACCCAGTGCCTACTGGGAGCTGCTGTCCCCAAATTCTGCTATACAGATTAACCCTAACCCTAAAACTTTCAAAGCCCAAGACAGTGATTCAGCATTTGGAATTAGGAGTTGTATTATAATAGTAAACCAGTAAACAGTAACAATGCTTTGAAACAGTATTTAGAAAAGATGGATTCCTGTTTCCAGACAAGAGTCGGTGACAAGTGCTAGAACCTTCCCTTTGGTGCAGCTTTGCCTTGTGTTGTTTGGCAACATGCCGTGCAGAAAGAGCAAATGAGCTAAAGAAGCCAATTCAGCTGACTGGTCAAAATCATCTGATAGAACATTATCTCACCTCAGCACAAATTCCTCAACCCCAATGACACAATGCCCTAAAAAAAACCTTGCCTAGCAGCTCACTGAAATGACAGTGTGTAATTTCCTCAACATTGTCTCACAATACTACTCATGTGCAACCTGCTGATTTTAGTGATTTTAGTGCAAGGGTATTTTCTGGCTGTAACCTGCACCAGAGGCAATTGTTTGCGGGTGACAAAATGTTAAACTGAAGGTATTTGGGGACCTGAGAGAGTAATAAGGATTTTTAGGGACTAAAACAGTTCAGTGGTTTAAATACAGGAGGGAACTTTTTCTGTTGAAAGTGTCAGAGGAACCACCAACCTTTGCCAAACACAGAGAAGCGCACAATATAAGGCTCTCGAGCAAAGACATCGGGGGCATCAGAGTCATCATCAGCGTATTTGTACTGTTGGGTTGCTTGGACTTTGTCAGATCTGAGGAACACAAATACAGTAAGACTTTTAGTGCATTGGGATCAAACAGAGCCGCCATCAGAAATCACGGGGCCCAGTACAACAACATTTTCTGGGCCCCCTGGTCCCCCGCCACCCCAGTCCAGCCCCATCCCAGATCCCGCGCACCTCACACTATAGTAAATAGGCCACACAGACATCAGTTCTTAAAACAGTAACCCCTCCCCACAAGTTATAAAAAGCCATTGTTGGTCAGGACCCCTAAAAAAGAACATTGGCACAGGGCCCCCATACATTTTTTTAAAAAAACATTGGTGGTCAGGGGTTTAATTTAAAAAAATGGTATTCAGTGAAACTTACCTTAGGCTCCACTGATATACAGGCCGACTTTAAATCCGTGGGACCCACAGGTTTACCCATGGGTCAGGCAGGTTTGGGGCGGTCCCTGCACAAAATCTTCGGGTCTCAGCCTAACACTCCCTGCTTCCGGCTCTTAAATTTATAGACTTGCGCCCACCCCCGCCCCTTTTGTGATGTCACTGCAGGGTGGGTGCGAGTCTATAAATAGAGAGGGAACCGTGGACCGGGACAGGTGTATTAGGGAGGGTCCGGCTTAGGGTTGGGTCGAGAATTAGGCTATTAGGCTCCTTTTGTGGCTTCGGGTCTTTTCGCGGCTTAGGGACTTCAACTTCAGGTCTTTTCCAGACTTCGGGTCCTCTGCGTTTCAGGTCTTCGGGACTTTGGCTCTTTAGGACTAGGTGGTTCGGCACATGGCTTAGGCGTTGTCAAGGGGGGTTTCTAAGACCCTCGTTCCCACAAATAAGTTATCACCCTAAATCTCCCTCTAGCTAGCCTTCAGGCTGGGCCCCCTTAGCTCATAACAAGGTTACAGATATATAGAAACATTGAGGTGTCACCCTGCTATAGTTCCAGGGGTACTCAGGGTACAAATAAGCACTCACCCCAAATCTCCCCCTAACTGTCCTTCAGGCTGGGCCCCCTTAGCTCATAACAAGGTTACAGATATATAGAAACATTGGGGTGTCACCCTGCTATAGTTCCAGGGGTACCCAGGGCACAAATAAGCACTCACCCCAAATCTCCCCCTAACTGGCCTACAGACTGGGCCTTAATCCCCAAACCAACTACAGCAATAAGATAAAAGGGACAATGATGTGTGCCCTGGATAAAGGAGACTCGTCCTCTACCCTAACCTTTTGCCCAAACGTACCTGTATATAAAGACATACTGCTCTGTGTAGGATTTCCTGCCCAAGGGGGGGCTGGTGACAGCCATGAATGTGTCTTTCTTATGAGCTCTGTGAGTTGAGGAGAGACAATAAGAGTAATAAGCATTCTGCATAAGATTTAGGGGCTCCCACCCAGATAGATCTTACTTATTTAGGGACTGGAGAAGTCTGGATAAAGCGAGCCCCTTGGGGTCCTGCACCTCCTGAAGAACTGAGATCTCACATCTCTGGATTATCTGGAACAGGATTTTATTCTCATGATTAGAAACCGTGTCTAGTATGAGCAATGCTTTTCATGGCAACATACAACTTATTAAGGGGAGAGAAGGAACACTAACACTAACATTAACCCAATGAAGGCTTGTTGAATGAGGGAACCAAGAAGTTCTGTGTAACCCTGACACTAATTCAGTACAGAAACTCATAAAATGATTAGGCCAGACTGGGGGGATTACAAAGTACAATAAGAGGAAATGAAGAAGCTGCAAGGAGAGGGAAGTAACACATTACAAGATGAGGGCAGAGTAACTGGGGGGGGCAAAATAAATAGAAAAATAGAATAGACAAATACTTACTAGTACTTACTTGTAACTATAGAGTAGAGGCAGAAAAGTATTTTGCCCCCACTCCATCCTGTGTAGGAACTGCTGCTGATGGGGTTTTCTTACCTTAACTATGAGGTTTAATATATGTTCCTTGGCTACTTTCTTCTCTCCAAAATGTTGCATGTTAAACGCACAGATTTTGGTTGCACAAACACAAGGGACCATGACACAGAGGAGTAGTGCGGGTGCCCAGGGTGCCATTTCTTTTTGCCTTCTGTGCATGAGAGCAAATCAGAGAAGGTCGGGCCTTTAGGGTCAGTCAAATCTTCATTCTGTATATCCTGGGAAGAAGAGAGAGTTAAGAAGCCTCAGATTTTGGGGGCGTTCCTAGGGCACATGCATGAGTGCAAATGCAGTGCAAATGCGAGTGCAATTCTGTAGCCAGGCATAACACCATTTGCTAGTTGGGGGAATTAAAACCGTATTCCATTTCAAGCAGCAGATGTTTGCCGTTGTTTTGCATGTAATGCCAGTGTACCTATAGTGCACACCAGTGAGATGATATAACCGCATAGTTACATATAGTTACATAGTTAAATTGGGTTTAAAAAAGACAAAGTCCATCAAGTCCCTCTTATAGTCATTAACTGAATCAGCATCACAACATCACCCGGCAGTGCATTCCCCAACCTCACTGTCCTCACTGTGATGAACCCCCTACTCTGTTCCTTTAAATGAAACTTCTTTTCCTCTAGTCTGAAGGGGAGGCCTCTGGTACGTGATTCTCTTTATGGGTAAAAAGGTCCCCTGCTATTTGTCTATAATGTCCTCTAATGTACTTGTAAAGTCTAATCATGTCCCCTCACAAGCGCCTTTTTTCCCCCAGAGAAAACAACCCCAACCTTGTCAGTCTCCCCTCATAATTTAACTCTTCCCTCCCTCTAACCAGTTTAGTTGCACTTAGTCTCTGCACTCTCTCCAGCTCATTTATATCCCTCTTAAGGACTGGAGTCCAAAACTGCCCCCATACTCCAGATGAGGCCTCACCAGGGACCTATAAAGAGACACAATTATGTTTCATCCCTTGAGTTAATGCCCTTTTTTATACAAGAACTTTATTTGCTTTAGTAGCCACAGAATGACACTGCCCAGAATTAGACAACTTGTTATCTACAAAGACCCCAAGATCCTTCTCATTTAAGGAAACTCCCAACACACTGCCATTTAGTGTATAACTTGCATTTATATTATTTCTGCCAAAGTGCATAACCTGCATTTACCACCACTCTTTGTAGTCTATCTTTTAGCCAGTTCTCTATCCAGGTACAAATACTATGTTCCAGGCCAACATTCCTTTATTTAACCAGTAACCTTTTGTGTGGCACTGTATCAAATGCTTTAGCAAAGTCTAAGTAAATCACATCCACTGCCATCCCAGAATCGAGGTCCCTGTTTACCTTTTCATAAAAATAAATTAAGTTAGTCTGGCAAGATCTATTACGCATAAAACCATGCTGGCACACACTCATATTATTATGATTTGCTATAAAGTCCAGTATCTTATCCTTTATTAACCCTTCAAAAAGCTTTCCTACCACTGACCTCAGACTAACTGGCCTATAGTTTTGAGGCTGAGAACGGGATCCTTTTTTAATAGAGGCACCACATTAGCAATTCACCAGTCTCTCGCCACATATGTGTCTGTGTGTGTAACAGAGTACTGACAGTACCAGCTCTTACTGTAGAACTGCCCCGTGGGCGTATGTGTAATAAAGGACCCCCTGACCCCAGCTCTCTCTCATACCTACTGACACTGCAGAGCTCTCTCTCCTTGGTCCTGATATTGGTGGTGTAGGCACAACTTTTCCCTTAAAGGAAAACTATACCCCCCAAACAATGTAGGTCTCTATAAAAAGATATTGCATAAAACAGCTCATATGTAAAACCCTGTTTCATGTAAACAAACCATTTTCATAATAATATACTTGTCTAGTAGTATGTGCAAGAGATGTAAAAGGGTAAGATTTACTTAAATATGTAGACCAGTTTGGTAAGATTCTTTAATATTCCACTTAATATGATGTAAACTATCTGTTGCTTATGTGTTCATTTTGGGGGGTATAGTTTTCCTTTAAAGGGGACCCGTCACCCAAAAAAATTATTCCAAATCCTATTTTATCACATTAGTCAAGCAAAATTAACTTTAATTACACTATATAAATTATTTGAATCTTGTTTCCTTCAGTCTGGGAATTCACAATTATAACAAGCAGGCAGAAGCCATTATGTGGACACTGCTTTTAAGGAAAGCCTTGTATCATCTCAGAATCTTGTTTGTGCACCAGAATGGGGGACCCGATGTCCATCCCCATGCCCTGGCTACACAATTAAATGGTAAAGAGAACGGGGGAATGTGGGGAGAGCAGTGACATCTAGGAAGTGCTGAATGGAAAGTGAAAGTAATTGTCTGCCCCGCCTCTATGCCCATGGCATAGAGGAGGGGCAGACAATATTTGATCGACAGCTGAGATTTTTAAATGAGCTTACACCAGCTATGAATGCTTTAATAAAAAATAGAAATTGGATTGCATGTTTAATTTGAAAAGGACTTTTATTACACAGATTTTTGTGTCTGGGTGACAGGTCCACTTTAAGGCTGTTTATCTGTCCTGTCACACAGGGTGTGGCCCCCATGCCCTATCTCTGCTCTTCCTGACACACATTTCTCTATAAGGCTTATTCCACACTGGGCTGCCCCTCCGCTCATATCGTCTCTCTTGTGTGTTTACACCCAGAGCCATTATGTCAGCTGCTGAGGTGTCACTAGATTTGTATGAGCCTGTGTATGAGCCTGTGTATGAGCCTGTATCTCTATTCCAGCTGCAGCACCAGGCCTGGACCCCAATCCAACACGGTGACTTTTCTTCAGCCCCCACTAAAATTCCACTGTTATTCCACATATTGACCTGCCTCTCTTCCAGCACATGTTGACTGAGCCCTGACCTGCAGTAGTGCCTGTCTAGCACATGGGATATCAAGAGACTGTGTCATCTGGACATAATTACAGAGGAAGCAGACCCTGCGGCTGCAGGGGGCCCTGGAGGTATAGGGCCCCATGAGGCCCTGAGTCATATACAATTTCAATAAAAACCTCTAGACATTTAGGGTTAGAGGGGGCCTGAAATTTTTTTTCTGTGGGGCCCAGTAATATGTAGTTGCGCCACTAATTGTGTAACACTAACACTTCTCTATTTATTCACCAGGTTAATCAGCAGACTCAGCCCTTGCCTGCCCTCCGACATCTGTATAACAGCACCCGGCACTGCTCCAGCAAGATTGTGGCACAAGAGGTGATACTCAGTGACACTATACAGAACACAACAGCAGGTGGGAGGAGGGAACATTACCTGACCCCCTGGCTGTATCCGGGGACCCTGGCTCCATAAGACAGGAATTCTGTGATAGACACACAAGCAGCTGGTGCTTCCTGTCAAACTTCCCCAGTCAGGGCGGGAACAGGAGGGACACGGAAGGGGTGGGTGAGATTTGGGTGGGGGGAGCAGCAGTGCAGAGATGCAGAATGAATTTTCACTTGTGTGTGTTGGCCAAGGGGAGGGGGGGTTCTCTCTTGGCACCAGGAGCCAAGTTCAGCTGCTGTAATTTCCGCTTACTCTCTTATATCTGAGATGAATGTTTAAGCCCTGTGTCTGGAAAGTGCCCATATAGTGCCCTTACCTCTAAACCCATCTGGAATCATGCACTTGTGAGATGCAATTGTGACTGAATAATAATCTTACCAGCAACAAGTGGATCCATGTATTGGCCAGTCTAATACCTATCCTCCATACATATAATAAAGAAGTGTTTGCTTATTTACCTCTCCTATTCTAATAGTCAGATATACAGCAGCTACTTGAAGATTACAAAAGACAGTTCAGATAAATGCTGGTTTAGCCTACAGACTCAATCGCAGAAACTGTGTCCTCTCCAAACCTAGGACAGAAACACTCCCAGTGCATGGAAATATTAAGAAAATGACACTTAGAAAGAACTATTGTTTCCAAAAGAACGGTAATAGATGTGGTAGAGTGACCAAAACAATGTGGGAAAATGTGTGTTTTCCCTTTAAGTTCTCCTTAGTGGGAGAGGTAGGCACCAGGAAGGGTGTTCATAAAGAGAGAATAGGTTCTCTCGTTAAAGGCTTTGGCGGCCAGGTCCTGGAAGCTGGGGTATTCTGGAAAGAGCAGGCAAGCCAGGTACTCCGATCCAGTAGTCCAGCTCATGGATTAGAGCTCATCTTCCACAGGAAGGCTGTCCTGTGGAAAGGTATTTAGTTCTAGTGGGCCTGTTAGGAATCTCTCTCAGAGCAGGACTCAGAGCAGGAAGGACACCTGCCTGTGTGAGGAACTCCCAGAGGGGCTGGGATGTCATTTGCTACTGCAACATGTAGAGAGAGGAGACCAAGTGACAGAGGGTCTGTCTGTCTGACTGAGGAAAGCCAGGAGGCTGAGCAATCCCTCAGAAGATGTGAGTACAGGGGTGACCCCCTACTTATGTGTTTTCTTACTGGTAGTCCACAAGGGGCCAAGTTTAGTAAGGGAACTCTTCATGTGTGAAGTTAGAGCCCAGTGGGCAGGATTTAATTTTATTATTTGTTTTGTATCCTGAAATGGTCACCCGTGTGTAAATAAACTGCCTTAAAGAGAAGAGAAGTGTCTGTTGTGGATCCCCGCAGCTTACATAGAATAATAGTAAGGAAATCTTTAAATCTATCTTTAAATACAGGGCATTTTAAGCATCTGTATTCTATTTGTTTGAATCAGAAGCACTGAAATACATAGACCAATAACCATGTTTGTTTAGTATTACTTGACTGGTGTTAAGATGCAGAAAGGCAAAACTGGCAGTTTCATTGGTATTAGAATAATACTTAGCGTATGGCTAAAAAACTGGTCCACTTTATACAAAATGTTTCTGATTTTGGTACATGACTAAAAACAATGGGACAAGTTTACATCTGCTCTATGACATTGAGGGCAATAAGCCTTAGCCTTCATTCCAGAATTCCCATCCCTAACAAACATTTTGCCAAAGCCCAAGGGAAAACTGCTCAATCTTCCAGCCTTGGATTCACATATGGAAATCCTGAATAGATTGGACTCATTGGGTAAGGGGCACTATATGGTGCCAATGATTAGATCATTTTGCACTTACCCAATCTAATAATGACCGCTTGTCTGACATTTATCCCAGAATTTACCAGAATGCCCATTTTTATATTACTTGGCTGATCTAGTCATTGTAAAATTGCCTCAGCCAATAATTTCTTTCTGTTTTGTTATCTGCTGGTTAAAACCATGACTTGTAAATAGATGTTTCCAAAAAATAGGGGGTCTCTATATATTGGATTTTTTCTTAAAATCACTAGGGATAACTTTCCATTTTCTATGCAAACGGCCAGCATATCAGTGTGAGGTTCCTTGGGCAAAAACAAGGTGACATGTGCAGAAGCGCTTTTATAAATATCTAAAATTACACCGACAGACGTTCTCGATAAAACCAATGTAAAAGTCTCCGTATATTGCTCCGGGTTCCTCAGCGTCCTTTACAGTCCACTGCGCATGTTCACAGCACGTTTCCACAAATCTCAAGACACAGTTGTCCTCGCTAACGCGTTTCGCCGACTGGCTTCTTCCTAGAGTGATGACGTCTTCTCCTACTCACTTTTTTATTGCTCGTGATCGTTTATAGAGTCCTTAGCTTTATTGATCCGACACAGTTTCTTATCGCTACATATTACCAATTCGTTGCAAAGAGATATTACTTTATAAAAATCGTTACATCAGAACAATAGACATTTTGCTATGCTGAAAAATTTTACATTATATTAAAAACTGTTACAATATATTAGTGACATTCTGCAATCGTTTGTTTTTGCCCAAGTAAGGATGAAAGAAGATTGGAAGATTGGAAACGGAGTGGATCGACAATTATAGTCAACGCCTGCATAAACTCATGTCTTGTGAGTATAATATACCACTGGAAGTAGTGTGGTCCTAAAAGTGTAATTCCCACTCTACTACAACTATATGCCATCAGCAGCACTGTGGTATTCGCTGTGATTTGAAGAGTGGGTTCTACTAAGCTATAATTGAATTCCTTTCCATTTTTTATTTTTTCTTACTTGATAATCACCATATATTTATTTGATATTTTCTCACCAAAGAAAAAGACTTCTAAGTTGATACACATAAATTGAAATGCAAAGAGAGCACTAAGGGTGTAACGAATATTTTTAAAAATACTACATATTTTTTGCTGTTTTTATATTTCCCCCTTAATAATCTGTGTTTTTTGAGGCATACAGTAATCTAATGCTGAACAGTGTCTTTTATACGGGTAGAAGTGAGCCCTAGTGATTGCTGGACTGGGAATACAATGTTCTGGAGATTCAAACCTGTAATTTGACTATAGTCTCTTTGTGATCCTGGCTGGGATAAGAAAAGGTCATATCGCATGATAGGGAGATTAACCCATTAGTTGCTGCCATGGAGAGGAAAACTCCAGGAAAAGAGAATTATGGTAAGTATGATAGAAATTCTCCATTTTTCAAGGTGTCAACTTTCCCTAGCCAAGACAATTTTAGGGGTTCCCAAGAGTAAAGCATTGCAAAAAGTTTTTTTTAAAAATCCTTGGATAATTAGCTTGGAATAACCTGCTATATTCAGGAGTGATTTGAACTCTCAGGTATTTGATGCTCTTGGGTTGCCATTGAAATTCAAAATTTATCTTCAGTAATTTTTGGATGTGGGATGGGAATTTGATGGTTAGAGCTTCAGATTTCTGGGAATTAACTATTAGGCTGGAGATGGAGCCATAATCTGTGAACATTTTGTACAGGTTTGGGAGGGATGGCATGGGTTTGGTAGGTCCAGGACAATAAAAGGATTTATTTTCCTGTTCCTTCACATGGCAGTGGGCACCATTGGGTTAATCCCCAGTCACGTGATCTGACAGGATATGACAAGCAATCAATAAATGTTGGCTCCCTGCCCCGCCCTTCCATCCTCATTTCCTGTCACGAAGTTGAACTCACCCCAACTACCAGCGGGGTCTTAGGCCTCTACCTGCTGAAGCTCAGGGACCGGGTATTACTACCTATGTGCGTCCTTTGAGGGTCTGATCCAGACCATGGCCATCCGCTGCCTCACATCGCAATAAGCCGCAAAGCCATTTGGCACATGCGCAGTAAGTCAATGTTTGCATTTTGGGAGAAAAGTAACTCCGCATACAAGAGGGTAATGTATAGAGGGCTCTCCTCACTGTGCACTCTGTGGGATAGCATTGAACTGGAGATATTTGGACTGTTACTTGTAAGCTATCTGACTATATGGGCTTGATGCCCCATAGTGCTTTGTGGATTAACTCCCCTGATAGTGATATTGGGAGGAGAAGTGGGTGAGTTGCAGGAAATTCAGAGTGCCTAAATTCAGCAGTTTTCAATATTGCTCAGTTCAGGTAAGTAGTTAACAGAATCATCCCTTAAAGGGAGAAAGCAATGTCTTTCCATCATGTTATTAAGCACTTTCTGTGACTGGAAGCTTCTTTAACCATATAAGTCTTATGCTATATAAATGCACTATTATGGAGAAGCGTCTATGCTTGTGGCTGCAAGCTAGTGGTACTATTCTATTAAGGAATAACTCCGCATACAAGAGGCTTGTGCAACTAATTGCCATACAGCTGGGAGCTATCTGTGGCAAGGATCGAATAACTGTGGTCTTAAAGGAGCGAGAATGGAGAATCAGGTAAATAGTCTTATTTTTCATTTTAGGAAAAAATTCCTTTTATAATAGAAGCTTAACTACCTTCCAGCCTTTATGGCTTTATTAAAGACAGCTGTGGCTGAAGGATCGAGTACCCAAACTCGTTTGCTGTAAGCACACAAGCCTGGAGAAGCAGCTTATACCTCGAGAGAGACTTTATTGGAGCATCAGTATCCTACAAATATATGGCTGTTATATGGCGCTTACAGCAAATTGCCTGGATTCCCCCCTGAGGGCGTGGGTTTCAAGCCTTGGCTGGTACCTTTTGGCGTAAGTCGCCTTTAAATTATGTGCCCAAGTATGCAATTATTGAATGCATTTGAAACTTGCAAGGATGGTATATGTTTTTTCTTGCTGTAGTCAGAATACTGTTTGAAAAGCCATTGGTCTAAGTTAAGATAATAGTGCATGATGCACGTTTGCTGTCTTAACAAGAGGAATTTACTTATTTTGTCAGGACTCTGTATTACACAGTTATAATAATCAGGTGGAGTTTGCCTTGTAACATTATTAACATACTGCTACTATTCACTGTATTATACTATGCATTTATGCAGTCATAATTACCTTAAATGTGGTATATTCATAAATTAATTTGCCGTATCACATCATGTGACATATGTGCAATTATTCCTAAATTATATTGTGCACCTGTTCAGTATTTTATACTGTTTGCATTGGCAGTATATTGTTTAACCAGAGCATCTTTCCAGTGCAGCTCCTTTTCAGGTCACATCTTGCCAGAAATTATAGGTGTGTATGCCATCATCAATTTTACAGTAATACATTAATTACGTATCTTATACATGGTTCAGCATATTATCATGTTCAAAAGACATATATTAACAGTCTTTCTGTCAAGTTAAAATTCTAGGCTGCAACCCGGGAAGTCCTGGGGAACAAACTCCTATGTGGTAAGGGCATGGACTTAAAGAATCAACATGTTTCCAGCCATTAAGCATGCAATTATATGATGCATCAGGTAAATGATCAGCCTGCTGTGTATTTTGGTTTTACCAACTGCCTGATATATTAAATATTCAATCTGATATACAAGTAGTGGACAAAGTTACCAATATATATATATATATCTCCTTAAGCTTGCTGCGGCAAATCTGGCACAACTAACCAAATCAATAGTGGGGTTGCATTAAAGAGGTTTTCCTGTGTCCCTATTTATTATCTTAAGTCATTAAAATGAAATGCATAATCTTGCTGTATTACTACGTTCTTACAGTTGGTACTTGGTATACTTGTGCCTACATTAATCCACTCGTATATTACAGGTTGTTACTTTCAGTACAAACCTGTGGCATTTATAATCTCCTAACAGGTAATTTGGGGAGTACGTTCTCAATTTTATTGGTCTGTTCAGTGTAACTAGATGTTCCTGGGTCCCACAGCAAATTAATTTAGGGCCCCCAACATATCCAGAAGTTCCTGGTTTATCAAGAGAGGTTGCAATTGAGCCTCATGGGGCCCCTATACCTCCTGGGCCCCCCTGCAGCTGCAGGGTCTGCTTCCTCTGTAGTTACGCCCATGGTCCTGTTTCAACACAATTTTGAGCAAATCCATGCAGATTATCAGTAATCATTCTAAATGGTTATGGCTAAATGATTATGGCCACAAGCAGGATGTTATGTTTAGTGGTATTTGTGTAGTTTTTTCTTCATATTAATCTTAGTTCGAGGATATGAATGGGCTCTCACTCACTGGAACGTAGTGGGGTATTGCTAGACTCCACGGCAGATTTTTTCGGGGTCCCAAGGTGTCTAGGCACCTTTTTTGCCAACGTTTGTTGGATTATGTATGGATCAGTGTCTCCTGGGGCCTCTGTACCTCCTGGGCCCCCCTGCGGACATGGGTTCTGTTTCTTCTGTGATTATGCTAGAACTGTTTTGAAAGGCAGGTTCTGAAACTGAAGTCAAGCAAGGTTGTCTGGCTATTCAACATATTGCTAATTCCATTTCTGTGGGTTATTTTACACTTCAGTACAATACTTTGTGTATTTCTACATCAGGTTGTTGCTAAATGCTGTGTTTTAATAGCCGAGGATGGGCAGAGTATAACAGTGCTTTATTAACAGGCTCATGCAGCCATTACACAACAGTAACTTAAACTCTAGCACCTTAAGCAGCAGTGTATGCACAGGATAACTCTTGTGCACAGTGACATCTACAGGCCAGTGTATTAACACCACAGTAGGCACTAAGTTTGTATAATTATGCTTGTCTTCTATGGGCTGCTCACCATTTTAATGCTGCGGTCTCAATGCTACTTAGCTAATTTATGAAACTTCAGCAGAACATGGTGTTATTGCTTGGTCATCACTACCTTGCAGGTAGTTCTACCTATAAAGATGGTGCCTTGTAAATTACATCAATACATTATGGTACTGTATGAATAACTACTTTGTGTCTGAGGGGCTTCCTGTGGGAAATTGTACAGGGAACCTGGCAGTCTTGCTGTTTTCTCGGCACTACCTGTTATAATTGAAGTGTACTTAGTTCCAGGTGCTCTGTTCCTGCAACTGGGGTTCCTTTGATGTCTGCTACCTGTTCCTGTCCCATGGGAGACTCCTGGTTCTGACGCTGGCTGGTCATCCGGCTTTCAGTTTGCCTCAAGATTTTGATCCTGTTATCTGTTTTTGACCAGGACTATTACAAAAAATCCAAAAAGTTTCACGAGCGGCATAAATCTTAATGTATCATTAGGATAAGCTTACAGCTTTCCCAGTTGGGTCCGGGTGCACATGCCCCAGACCTTCAGCATAGGGGACTACTTCACAACAAATCACATTAGGCAGGCACCAATCCGGAACATCCAACGAAAGTAGATTCCAAGAGCCGGAAATTGTATGTGGGATATGGTACTTTATTTTACATCACATCTAAAAAAGGTGTGATGTGGGGTAGAGTATTGTATTTTATATGTAATTTTTGACCAGGACTAGTCTGTCTATTCACTGACTATTCATTAGGGCACTCTTGTGGCCCTGGTGGGAGGTGCTGGAGTCTCACACAATAAGTCCTGGCAGTACTCGATTAACCAAGGCTGGACACAAAAAAGAGTTTTTACAGGCAGATCAGTTTGCCAAGATAGGAATCCAGGCACTCCCTGGTGTTTAGATTGCCATATATGACAGTCTATATGGTTACTCTATCTAATGCATTATCTTTTCTAGTCTGCTCACAATTTGATTTGGTGTATTGCCTGCAATTTTAACAGTTATGAATTTATCTTGCAGCAGTTGAAAGTTCATTTACTCTGTTCTGCACTTCAAACTGTAAGTATACTTGTTCATTTCCTTCAATATTCTACTTCAAGAGTGCAGTTGAAAGTTATTTTATACATGCTGTACCTCAAGCTGTAAGTATACTCGTTCATTTTGGCTGAAACCTATAATACTTAAGGAATGCAATTGAAAGTTATTTAATACAGTTTCTGCATCTTAAACTGTGAGCATATTCGTTCATTCCTTTATTTAGTGTTGAACACTGTAATACTTCAAGAGTGGTGAGTATTGACATTTGGGTCAATATCATGATAAGATCAATTGTGATCCTCATTAGTTGGATTCTACTTTTCACTCTGCAATTGCAATAGGGTGTTTAAGGAACTTCTGTTCTTCATTGATTACAGTATATCGTCTGTGGTAGGGGGAGTATGCAGTTTACCTTAGCCTCAAATAAAAAGGCTGCTATTGCTCCTAGGTGCTGCTCTGATTAATAGGGGGCAATAGTCTGTATGAGGCTTAGCTTATTTTTCCCTCCCTATATGTAGATGTACTGCTTGGGAAGGTCCCAACGGTGCCCACTGCCATGTGAAGGAACAGGAAATAGGAAAATCATATCCTACTTACAGAGATTTTCTTTTCCTGGACTGTAACATGGCAGTGGGCACAGGTTCCCAGCCCTATGTGGGGAGAGCTCTCACCTTACAGTAAATGAGGATGGAGGGGCGGGGCAGGGAGCCAACATTTATTGATTGCTTGTCATATCCTGTCAGATCACGTGACTGGGGATTAACCCAACGGTGCCCACTGCCATGTTACAGTCCAGGAAAAGAAAATCTCTGTAAGTATGATATGATTTTCCTATTTGTAACAGAGTATAGCAAAGAATACAATGAAATTTGTAGAGTACTGAAAAAATATCTCCCGATCTTGTGTGGTGATGGAAAACTGGACAAAGTACTGACCTCCAATAAGATAAAATTTGTATCCAAAAGAGCCCCCACTTTGAGTAATATATTGATACCGAGTATGGTTTCCTCGCCCGTATAGGGGTGACTGGCTTTCTACCAAAGGCAATTACAAGTGCGGATCTACTAAATGCAAAACTTGCGGATACGGATAGTATATCTATTGGAATGTAAAGGTTGCAGAGAACAATATGTAGGGCGCTCCATACGATGTCTGAAAGACAGGATAAGAGAGTATATGAGAGCAATCGAAAAAAAGAGATGAAAAGACACGTATAGGTAAACATTTTCTAGTGGACACACAGGATCTGGGCATGCAAATCATCGAACAGGTTAAGACCCCCGTGAGAGGGGGGGTACCCTATGCCCCTTGAATCTTAGAGAAGCACACTGGATCCTGGAATGAGACACTAGAACACCAAAAGGCCTAAACACAAGACATGAGTTGATGTATCTTTATTAATAAAAGAGATAGGAACAAAGGGAACCTAAAAAATCTTTAGCTAAAAAAATATCCTTAGTCAAAATGACCATATGCTATACGTTAATTTAATTTATGCCAACATTGGGAAAAATAATATGGCTATAACATACCCCTAGTTATTTTACCCTGGGCTAATAATCATGGTGGAATGTGGCAGCCCTTATGTATGTCTTGCAGCAGGACCGGGTGGATTCCAAGAAGGAATTATTTGGATTCCAAGAAGGAATTATTTGACGCTAAAGCAGCTGTGAATACGTTTTTAGGCCAATAATGTATAGAATATTTATATGAACTCATTTTCAGTGGTTGTTGGTAACCCTGACAGATGTAAGAGGGCAGCTGTGATTTTCTACAATAAAGAGAGACTGTGCCTTGTGCTCTCAGTTCTGCACTTTATTCTATGAGGGTAAGAAGAGAGGGACAGAGCTAATGGCTACACATGTCTCTCAGTGTATTAATATGAGGGTAAGAAGAGAGGGACAGAGCTAATGGCTACACATGTCTCTCAGTCACATCGAGATTTACATCATCCTGAGCCTGTGCCACTTGCCATCAGGTCTCTTCTTATCCCTCATCATCATCATCATCACAAACCCCTCAGTCTGGCCCTGGGGCTGCTTCTCCTCACAGACCATCAAGTTGCCTAAATGGGAGCAGCAAAAATGGATGTGACGTTTCCTTTAGGGCAGAGTCAGGAGATTTGGGTCCCCGCTTAGTGAATAAATACACGTGGGAGGAGCCGAGGAAGAAGCAGCGTTTAGCTAATGAGCGTTGCTCCTGATTGTGCAGAGACTAAAGTGTGAGGTGATTGTGAGACTGTGTCGGCTTCCTGAAGCCTCACTGAGCCCAACAAGCAAAGCCGGCGGCAAATGAGTGAGACACTGCGGCGGGTACAACACAATTATGAGGCGAATGTGGGACCCGGCGCATGCGCTTCTCTCCCAGCGGAAATACAACCGTGTCACATGGGGGCGGGATCATTTCTTACAGCTGATATAAACGACATTGTTTTGTACTTTAGCCCTAGAAGGTCTCCGCTGCTTGAGCTTAATCCTACGGACTCCATTTCACTCTCCGTTTAATCCCCGCATGGAGGAACCCAGGCCTTATCACACTCACTGCCGGCCTTTCCAATACAGCATTTCCGCTTCTGTAAAGCTGACGACACAGGAGTTCCTGCCAATCAGCGGCTAGATCTGGCTTTTTGACAGTGAGTGGCGTTTTTAGCAACCAACCAGTTTGTGAGCTGTACCAGGGTCATGTGAGCCCAGTTGTGGGTGTCACATGACTCTTACAGAGATGGCAGCGATGGCGGAATGGGCTCTTCTCTCTCTTCTGTTCTTGGCGGGCCCCTTTCCTGCCGCCCCGTCCCAGCAAGTGCCCGTGCTGCTGTGGTCTAGCGAGAGGTGAGGCCAGTATTTCTACACACGTCTGTCTGCTGAACTATGGTGGGAGGCATTATGAAGGGGAATATGTGGGAAGGCGGGGCAGTTTGTCAGTGGGTGAGGGTTACTGGGCAGGAGTCAGACTACACTTCAGTACAGCTCAGGGCACAACCTATACACATACTAATATATATATATATATAATACACAAAAGCCATGAATATCCTGTAAATTATATCCTTATAAACGGTGAGTAGTGATGTCATCAGTTATAAACGGTGAGTAGTGATGTCATTTCTGTCACGACTCACTAAAATTTGTGTATTATAATAAATAAAGTACCCCCAGTTGTAAAATATGAGGATATTAGAAGTTACCTCGGAGTTCCATGACCTGTATAACTCGGCCTTCGGCCTCGTACTTTTATATGGTCATGAAACTCCTCGGTAACGTATAATATCCTTATATTTTACAAGAGGGGGTACTTTATTCACTATATATATATATATCTATCATACACAAAAGCCACCAATATCTTCTAAATGATATCCTTATAAACGGTGAGTTCTGATGTAATTTCTGTCACATGACTCAATGAAATTTGTGTATTATAATAAAGTACCCCAATTGCAAACGAGGCTTCATAAAGGACCAGTGGGATAAGCGGATCCTCTGAGGGAGAGAACAATTCCAGCTTCTTTCTTTGCGGCCCCTCCCACTTTATCATTGTGCAGCTTCCTCATATAGAGGATCATGTGATTCACACTGCAAACCTCCCAACGGTCCCTTTTTCTGGGGGTCACTCCCCATTTTGACAGCTCAGCCCACAGTCCCGGGTTTCTTACTGAAATGTCCCAACTTTCTAATTGTATCTTTTTACAATTGTAATTATTTAAAATAAGCAGGTCTCTTGGGAGAACTGAGACTTGCATCTTAAAGGGCAATCCACTTTCATTAGCAAAACTGATATAACACAAAAGATTGCATTAAAGTTCCCAGAAATGTGTTCAAATTTTCATAATCTGCCAAATTTTGTAATTGGTAATTAGGGGGTGTGGCCAGGAGGGAGGGGTTGGGGCAGTTGCAGGAAGGGATATGCTGTGTTTATATTGTGCTTTCTTTCTATATTGACAGCTCCCTGTGGAATTTCCAGCCTAGTATACACAGTGGACACATTACTACAGATATTCAGCTTGGACACTACCTTGACCCAGCTCTCATGAAGGGTCCCAGAAATATTCTGTTATTCCTCCAGGATAAGGTATCCACAATGTCTGTCAGCTGCTGCCTACATTGCACTGTATGGGGATAGTAGAGTGGGCTGGTGGCACAGATGTTCTGTCTGGATACATTGCTACAGAACGTGACTATAAAGATTTTAATTCATCTAGGTCATGGTATATCTAGTATAAGTAATGCTAAAACAACTGGTCTGTTCCAGTTTTTGCCTCAGTGTGTTGCCAGGTTGGACAAACACAGGGACGTGGTGGTGAAAATCCTCTGACACTCCAGCTACATATGGGATGACTATGTTTCACCTACTATGTGTCTCTGGGCAGTTGTTTCTTTTGGTGTTCCTGTTGGGCTTGGTTGCTATTGTTTTGCAAAGACCCAGTCTGGGTAGCCACACACTTTCAAAGCTGCTCAGAGATGTTCATGCTCCTTGTCCTTGGAAACAGAAGTATACAGGAAACCCACTCATACAGATCAATAGCTGTTGTTTGATTCCCACCATCCGCTGGAACACAAACTGTGAGTCATTAGAATGCTGCATGGCGGAGAATGTGACAACCGATACAGAGTCCAAGGACAAGGAGTGTTTTTCAATCCTGGCCACACACTGAGGCAAAAACTGGTACACCCAAAGGATCCAACACCTAAAGAAAAACAAAGCAATGTAGTATACGCAGTCTAGTGTAGCGAGAAGTGAACAGATCTATACATTGGGGAGACAAAACAACTACTCGCCAAGCGAATGGCTCGGCATAGGAGGGCACATTCTACAGGGCAAAACCCAGCTCTCTTTCTACACCAAAAAGACAAGGGACACTCCTTTGAAAATAACAATGTCCAAATCAAAAGGCGATTCATGTCAAGGTGGAGAAACCATCTCTGAACAGAGGAGGGGGCCTTCAACACCACCTGTCTGCTACATACAATGCTGTTCTAACATCTGTACCCCGGCAGTACACTTCACACATCCATTCATGCAACTCTCACAAGTAACACCTGTTTGTAGCAGTTGCATGACACATTGGTAATCCTATAACAGTAACTACACAGAATCAACACCTCTGTGAGTTTCCGATGTCACCTCTCTGAAGTGCTACAAAGTGCCGCTGTGATTGGATTAGTGGAAGAGTTTATATGCCGAGAATTTCCCACATCAGGCAGTTGAACTGAAGTAGCTGCTCGGATGAGATTACTCAGCAAGTCCAATGGTTTTAGAATTACTTATACTAGATATTGATAGGGAATATTATTGTTAGAGTTAATTGGTTTTGTATACGTCTATTTACATGGCTATTGTTAGGGAAACAGTTCTGTCTATGGAAATATCTTGTGCAACTTTGTCTTTCAGTTAAGTATCGAAGACTTTACAGCATTTGGGGGTGTCTATGGCAACAAACAAGACAGTGCATTTCCTAATCTACAGGTAAATCTTTCCCCCCACTGTATATTCCGTACTGACACTCTGCCTTTTACCCTTCTTAGTTTTACATAGTTACATAGTTAAATTGGGTTGAAAAAAGTCCATCAAGTTCAACCCCTCCAAATGAAAACCCAGCATCCATACACACACCCCTCCCTACTTTTAATTAAAATTCTATATACCTATACTAACTATAGAGTTTAGTATCGCAATAGCCTTTGATATTATGTCTGTCCAAAAAATCATCCAAGCCATTCTTAAAGTCATTAACTGAATCAGCCATCACAACATCACCCGGCAGTGCATTCCACAACCTCACTGTCCTGACTGTGAAGAACCCTCTACGTTGCTTCAAATGAAAGTTCTTTTCTTCTAGTCTAAAGGGGTGGCCTCTGGTACAGTGATCCACTTTATGGGTAAAAAGGTCCCCTGCCATTTGTCTATAATGTCCTCTAATGTACTTGTAAAGTGTAATCATGTCCTCTCGCAAGCGCCTTTTTTCCAGAGAAAACAACCCTCATAATTTAAGTCTTCCGTCCCTCTAACCAGTTTAGTTGCACTTAGTCTCTGCACTCTCTCCAGCTCATTTATATCCCTCTTAAGGACTGGAGTCCAAAACTGAACTGCATACTCCAGATGAGGCCTCACCAGGGACCTATAAAGAGACACAATTATGTTTCATCCCTTGAGTTAATGCCCTTTTTTATACAAGAACTTTATTTGCTTTAGTAGCCACAGAATGACACTGCCCAGAATTAGACAACTCGTTATCTACAAAAACCCCCAAATCCTTCTCATTTAAGGAAACTCCCAACACACTGCCATTTAGTGTATAACTTGCATTTATATTATTTTTGCCAAAGTGCATAACCTTGCATTTATCAACGTTGAACCTCATTTTCCAGTTTGCTGCCCAGTTTTCCAGTTTAGACAGATCACTTTGCAAAGTGGCAGCATCCTGCATGGAACCTATAGTTCTGCACAATTTAGTATCATCTGCAAAAATAGAAACAGTACTTTCAAGGCCCACCTCCAGGTCATTAATAAACAAGTTGAAAAGCAAGGGACCTAGTACAGAGCCCTGCGGTACTCCACTAACAACACTACTCCATAACTACTTCTCCTTTACTATTTTGATGGTGCAAAATAGTTTAGACTGACTATTCGTGGCAATTCAGGCTAAAATCATTTGAACCTTCAAGGCATTAATTACATTGCGTTCATTTAATTGTACAAATCTCAATTTAATCACTAAATATAGGAAATTAGCATTGTGAGAAAGTTGGGAATCATTTTTAATTCACATTTAGAACCCCTTTCATGAGAGTTTTGTACTTACAGAGCATTGTGGAGTCATCCCCTTCCTCCCTGGTTCTGCCTGCAGTGGACTGGTACGCTGCTAACATATTGCCCACATACCTGAAGGAGAAGCTTGGAGTCAGCCCCCTGCATGTAGACCAGTCCACTCTCCTGGAGCTGAAGCTGAATGAAAGTGTCCCCTCTCTGCTCGTTGTCCGGTTGCCTTATGCAAGCAGGTAAAATAATAACCTTTAGTTATTGCAGCAGACTGGGAGCTTATTAACTCAATATGCTGTTCTAGAATAATATGTCCTTTCCCTAGTACTGACAGTGGCTAGTGTATCTTATGGTTATATAGTAATGTGTCCTTTCCCTAGTACTGACCGTCACTAGTGTATCTAATATTTATACAGTATTATGTCCTTTTCCTAGTACTGACAGTCACTAGTGTATCTAATGGTTATACAGTAATGTGTCCCTTCCCTAGTACTGACAGTCGCTAGTGTATATAATGGTTATACAGTAACATGTCCTTTCCCTAGTACTGGCAGTCAGTAGTATAGATACAGGTTGTACAGTAACATTTCATGTCCCTGTGTGCTTTCTTGTAGTACTGGTTTGCTGGCAGCTAAAGATGTTCTGAGAGCTAATGGTAAGTTGTGCCCTCATGTAATAGTAACCAGATGGGCGTGGGTATATTTGAAGAAGGCCTATAACGAGCACCAGGAATGGCTCTATAATCCTGTTTAAAAGATCTAAAGAACATTTGGAGCAAATGTGATTATTACATAGCAACATAACATACCCTGGGCACTGAGCAGTGGATTTGGGACGAATACAAACAGTATGACAACCTAGAACATTCATAGCTTGTATACCGTCTCCTTCTCAGCTCATTTCCAATTTGTCCATCCCTCCCAATTTATGTCCTCACCCATCCACTATATATTTAACTTGTACTGATCCCGTCTTTGGACAGTACAGGTGCTGACCCCTCCTTCCTTATGACTCCATATGATGACCCATCCCTAGCTCATTACTCATATATTGGCTTCTTCCTTAATGGTTAGTGGGAGGAGCAGCACCACATGTGATCTTAAGAGGTGCCATGTTGAATATATTTAAGTTCATATATGTGTTTGGAACCGTCTGCAATCAGTCTGTCTTTCTCCCCACAGACCAAGCAATTGGACAAGTTCTGAGCACATTAAAGTCAGAGGGTGTGCCCTATACTGCTTTGCTGACTGCACTACGTCCCTCACGGGTAAGTGAAAGACACGCAGACATCATGTATAGCCAGTATGGAAGGCAAGCCGATGGTATAACAGTAGTGTCAATGTGGCACAAGCCATTACACTATTCCACTGCTACGTACCCTTCAGCTCCTGAGCCCATTGGCAAACTGTCAGGGGTGGTTATAGAGGCCAGAAAACCCTTCAGACAGACTAAATGTTTCTTAATAAGGTTAGGCGGTGGCCCACAGGACTTGTTCACTGAGGGACCATATCACTGGCCAACTTCATCTCCTTATATTTATGTAGGAAGCCTTTCACGTTTGTATGGACCAGTCCATCTTTGTCAACACTCAGATCTGGCTGTGCCTGTGGGCTGAACCTTCTCACTAGTTCTAGTAACTACTTTTGCTCTGGGAAAGATAGAAGACTTGGAGTGTTTGTGAGAAGTAATGGATTTAAAAGGATAGCAGCCTGTTACAGAGCTTCAGCTGTATTTCCGGACTGGTCGCCGTGTTTTGCAATTATATGTCTATTATTAGGGATTTTCTCTTCTTGTGGCGACTGAGCCCTCTCGAACCAGACTTGGAGACTGTATGGCAGCTCCTGTGAATAGGACCATGCAGGCTTGCTGTGCAGGTAGTAGCTGTACCTTTGGTTAATATTTTCCCTCATAAGTGAATTCCTTAGTAAGGGACAGTTAGTTTGCAGATAATAGGTGAAGTGGTGAGTGTGAATTGCACATCTTTGTATTGACCAAGACTTTGTTCTTCCATGTCTCTCCAGGTTATCAAAGAGGCCTCATTTGCTGTGGGAAACCTTGGGCGCCAGTTACTTGCCACTGAGCAGCCTATGCCAAGCTATCCTCCCGTGGCCTATAACAGTAGCCAGAACAGACCATGCATCCTATTTTGGGCCACCAATGTCTCTGTAACAGTGGATGACGTGCAGGTGGATCTAACTAGCCAAACCTTTACGGGCAGCGACCTCAATCTGACTGGGTCTCTCTGTAACAACCTCAATGCAGTGTGAGTGTTCAGCATGAAATGAAACCAAACTTGCACTATGTATGCACTAGGTGCCCTGATTTCATACAGTTGAACTGAGGGTGCTGCCAGCTTATCGTTCTCTCATGTGACATTTATCCAACGTGTGCTGTGTATAGTTGCTTTTTGTTTTCACTAATGGCATGAGGGTGTATGGCATATTATACTTATATCATCATGACATTTGAGCAGTATTTTATCCTAATATTTCCCCACCCCCTGTTTGAGCTGGGATGTAGGGCACAGGCACAGGCTGGCAGTCCAGTGAGGCTCACTGCAATGTTGTTCCTGCCTTGAACTTCCTAAGGCCACACTTGTGTACCCATTGTGTACCGAGGAGCAGGGCACTGGGAATCACTCTGTGGCTTATCTTTCTATCTTTGTGCTTCTGATAACATTGACATGCTGGTAAGGGGCCAACTGAGAACTAGTATTTGTGCTCATGTACATCCACAACTTAAACGGGTCGTTCACTTTCTAAACACTTTTTTCAGTTTGTTTTAATTTGTTCATCAGAAATAGGCTTTTTTTCAAATGCTTTCCATCCTTTATTTTTTTCCAGATGAAAGTTTAAAGTTGAATGTTCCTGTCTGTGGTTTGTGAGTTTGGCAGCTCAGTGATCTAGACACAGATTCTGTTACAATTTGCTCTTATTAGTTATTGTTTGTTCTGTGGGGGAATATTAGCAACTATTGTATCAAGTGTAACAGCTGCCTTTAATGAAGTTCCAGTGTATTCTGCTCAGCAGGGACAAACATAACAAATGGATCAACTAAATGTATCAATTTAGAGCAGTTTATAGAGTTGATGACCCCCTCTCAGAGGTGCAAAAGGAAACTTAAATATTAGAAAAACTGTCACAAATAGAAAGTAAATGAGAAAAAATCTTTAATTTTGAAAACAACTGAACTGAAAAAAAAAAGCGTTTTAAGGTGAACAACCCCTATAACTATATAAGTGGCAGTGGGGCTCCAATGCTAAAAGTTTAATTGCCCGGGGGAGCATCAGGGTTGCTGTCCCATGATCGCTTCTGATAACTGAAGTCGGTTATACCCATCTTAAAAGTTGATTCTGCTTATGTTTCTTTTTTGTGAGTAATAATCTCCTGTATATTGTGTGCCCTAGACTGGCGCTAACGTACAAAGATGCAGTGAAAGGACTGCCCCTGACTTTGCGGTAAGTGCAGGCTCCAGAGCACTAAGCACATTGTGTTTGGCCCTAAGAAACAAAGGGCCACTATATATTATTTTTTCTTTTCCCTTGCATCAACATAATGCAACTGTATCAATATTTTTCCTGTAATTCCACTCTAATTTCTTTGCAGCTTCAGCCTGTCCTAAATCGACATTGTTCTGGGCCAGCTTTCATCCCCTAATGTGATAAACTCATAGCAGTGCTCTGAGCTGATAATCTGATGCACAAATTAGTGTGGCCGGTTAAAAGAAAAGATGACACATTTAGATTGTAAAATGTTGTGAGTTGGGCCCTGTGATAGTATTTTTACTCTGTAAACCTTGTTTGTTGTATTATTGCAAGATCCCTGTTTGTTATAAATTAAAGTAAAGAACTTACTGGCTCTAAATAAATGATGATTATCATGATACACAAAGGGAATTGATCCCAGGTTTAGTTCCCTAGCCAGCAGCATCTTGGGTGGGGGGGGGTCCTTCTTTATTGACAAGATCTTAGCCCTGGGAATTGGTCTGATCTTGGTGAATTAAGATGGTCTGTATTAACTGGCACTGTCTGTGTGCAGGTTCCTCCTTCAGCGAAGATTTTACCCTGTCTCTGGCCGCTTCTGGTTCATTCTGAGCCACGTGGAGATGATCCACGGTCAAAACACGGCTGTTTTTCTTGCTCCTCAAGTGAATGCTCCCAGCAACTACTCCTTCCACTGCCAGTACATCAGTAGTTGGCAGACCTTTGGTTCTCTTCTTGTGAGCAACACCAGCAAGGATTTGCCCTCCTCTCGATGGCAGCTTCACATTGCTGACTTCCAGGTAGGCACTGTCCCTGCAGCAGAGTACTTGACAAGTGTATTGTGTCCTGGAGGGGCCAGAATAGATAAACACCCTTTATTTTATTTCCAAGGGTATGACCTGGGTTATTTATACAACAAGGCTTCTTATTCTAGGACAGTGCTGTCTAACCCAACTTTTTTTCTGGCCTCAGTGGTCGAAGGCCAATAATGGAAGTCAGTGTTGACCACTCCCCTTTTGTTAATTCACACCTACATTAAATCACACCTATGTTATCACAAGAAACATTAAGTCAATACCCACATTGATGGTGGTAGCACACCAAAAAAACAAATGTTTGGTGCCCACTGCAGGGATATAGCCCAGCACTCCTATGTGTGGATAGGACAGCAAACCCCCAACACATGATCAAACATCTTGGGGATCCCCTATTAAGTATTTGCAAATGCCAGCCATAACCCTAATAAACCAGGTTCACTCCCTGCAGACCGGGTCAGGCACAGGCAGGGTAAGAGACAGGGAGACTTATCAGGACCACTCTTAGATGAACAGTAGGTGCAGTATTATGTATAGTGATACACTGCCAGTACTTCTTTACAATCTGTCAGATGAGTGAACAGGGGAACAATGTGGGCACGGACAGTCTTGAGTCTGAGGTGTGATCAATGCAGGTCCTTACAGGTGGGAACAATGCAGGTCCTTACAGGTGGGAACAATGCAGGGCTTTTACAGCCTGAATGAGGTGTGAACAGTGCAGGGGCCAGGTGATCTCAGTTCTTTACCTTTAGTACCTTTTGAAGCCTACACAAGGTAAGCATACATTGCAGCTAAGCTTCAATGGAAGACCACACAAGAGGGACCACCAGTTGGACAACACTGTACTAGAAGATGGATAGACATTATAGAGTGGTACCTGTCTATGACTTGTGCCACTTTGGATAGGCAGCTGGCATTGATTACAGGATGACTTGCTGTGTTGGCATACAATCCTTAATAACTGTACCTTTTTCCATTTCCAGATCCAGGGTTTCAATGTGACTGGGATGGCATTTTCATACGCCAGTGACTGTGCAGGCTTCTTCTCCCCGGGCATCTGGATGGGGCTCATCACCACCTTGCTCTTTGTCTTTATCCTGACCTATGGACTGCACATGGTTATGAGCCTGAAGACTATGGATCGTTTTGATGATCCCAAGGGCCCAAGCATTGCTGTGCCCCAGACAGAGTGATTGGCATAGGGCAGTTTCCAAACATTGTTGTGCCCCAGACAGCAGTTAAAGTAGGGACAATTCTCTGATCTGTGATCAAGTACAGCAGTGATTATGTGTATGTGTTCCTGGAAAATAAATGGAGCCAGATTAGTAGGTGGCTTAATCCCGTGTCCATACCCAGACGCCATTGTGTTCTGGGTACAGGCTTAGGCCTCCACTGTACAGTTCCATCTGGAACCCCTAATTTATGCCCTTTCATGTGTGTTGAGTTGTCAGTTCACTGGATATTGATTCCTTTCTATTTCCGTAGCCTGAATTCATTCCTTTGCTTTGCATGCAGTCCCCACAAGGGAGGCCTTATGTCCATAGGTCCAGTACCCAGGCTGGCTGGAGGGGGCAGCAATCCATGTGATGTATATTTCTCTCTGCGTATATAGTACCAGGCCAATGGCTTGTATTTATTTCTTGTTGTGTGATGTCCAGCTAGAGCTCATGAATGTAAAGTCAGTGTATTTGCCCAAGCACTGTAGCTCATTACCCTCCAGGGCAGTGGGTTCAGCCAGCATCTCCAGGGATAGCAAATAAATGTTGCTGTGTAACCTTTCACTGTATAACCGCAAATAAAGTGTTTATGTGCTTTAAGTTTCTCTTCTGTGGACCCATTTATTTCCAATCAATTCTTTAACCTGTTGCCTGCGCACAACATAGAATGTGTGCCATTGGTGGGAGAGCCTTGTGGATAAATGGCAATGCATGCCCCTAACTGGCAGCGAAAGAGACACATGGATTGTTCTTCTTAAAGTTAACTTGTAGCCATTTCTACTTATTTGTCATATTTAACTTTTTTTGTTCTGCTCATGATAATACACTGGCTCTTCAGTAATCTGGTTGCTGAGGTTCCACTGACCTTCGCATCAGGTTCATGATAGACAAACATTAGAACCAATCAGTACTGAGTTTGTGACCGTAGCGCAACATGCACAAACCAATCAGGTACTTGCTTTCACTCAGGAAGTACAAGTTACCTCTCATGGGTCGTTATCAGCAGCAAATGTGCTTTGTCACTACCTAATCAGTGATCCCCAACCCCTTGGATGTTGCTCCTAGTGGCCTCAAAACAGGGGCTTATTTTTTATATTTCTGGCTTGGAGGCAAGTTTTGGTGCATAAAAACCAGGTGTACTGCCAAACAGAGTCTCTTGTAGCTGCCAGTCCACATAGGGGCTATCAATAGCCAATCACAGCCCTTATTTGGCACCTCCAGCAGCTTTGGAGGTAACTATTGGGGGTAATTGGGAAGATAGACAGGACTCCCAGTGAATAGGGGTCGTTGGGCAGGTAACAGGCAGGACCCCCAATGAGAAAGGACAATTGGACAGAGATGGCTCCAAATGAGAAGGGGTAATTGGGCAGATAGACAGGACTCCCAGTGAATAGGGGTCATTGGGCAGGTAACAGGCAGGACCCCCAATGAGAAGGGGTAATTGGGCAGATAACAAAGAAGGCTCCCAACAAGAAGGGGTAATTGGGCAGATAGACAGGACTCCCAATGAGAAGGGGCAATAGGGTAGTTAAAAGACAGGGGTAAAAAGGGTTGAAAAGTGCCAGAAGTCCATAATGGAAACGGGGCAATTAGACAGAGAACAGGCAGTGCCCCACCCTCCATCCTGCCCCTCCGGTTTCTCTGTAGTTGGGAAGATGCAGACGCGGAAGGATCTATTTTCACAGCCGCACAACTAAGGTCACACCCTCTACAGTAAAATCCCTCTGTGGTGCCGCCGGGCTTTGGAGCGGGGACTGTTTGTTATGAAGAAGGAGCAGGTGCCCGTCAGGCCGGGACGTTCCAGGCGGTATCGGCGGGGGTGGGGTAGGTGGGGGTTAGGGGACTATTTGGCGGCGCGGAGGGAGACTGGGCGGTGTAGCTCTTCCTCCATCTTTGGTCCAGCTCAGCTTCCAGCTCTGCACTAAAGTGTCGCACCGGCGCGATGGATGAGGAGTACGATGTGATAGTGCTCGGTACCGGCCTGACGGTGAGTCCTCTCCCCACCCTCCACTCTCCTGTCCCGGCCTCAAGTCATCGGGCGCTTGAGGACTCGGTGTTACTCTTATATGTGGCTACTGACTGGGCTACTGGCCAATGATTGTTACTGTACTGGCCTGGGGCCTTCATACTGGGACACTGATACCGGCGGGGCCCCTCTGACACAGCCTGTGGCCACTCACATGTACTGGGGGGCAATGACATGAGTATAGGGGGCAGTGACATGAGTATAGCGGGCAATGACATGTACTGGGGGGCACTGACATGTACTGGGGTCCAATGACATGTACTGGGGGGCACTGACATGTACTGGGGTGCACTGACATGTACAGGGGTGCAATGACATGTACTGGGGTGCACTGAGATGAGTATAGGGGGCAATGACATGTACTGGGGTCCAATGACATGTACTGGGGGGCACTGACATGTACTGGGGTCCAATGACATGTACTGGGGGACACTGACATGTACTGGGGTCCAATGACATGTACTGGGGTGCACTGACATGTACAGGGGTGCAATGACATGTACTGGGGTGCACTGAGATGAGTATAGGGGGCAATGACATGTACTGGGGTCCAATGACATGTACTGGGGGGCACTGACATGTACTGGGGGGCAATGACATGTACTGGGGTCCAATGACATGTACTGGGGGGCACTGACATGTACTGGGGTCCAATGACATGTACTGGGGGACACTGACATGTACTGGGGGGCACTGACATGTACTGGGGTCCAATGACATGTACTGGGGTGCACTGACATGTACAGGGGTGCAATGACATGTACTGGGGTGCACTGACATGAGTATAGGGGGCAATGACATGTACTGGGGGACACTGACATGTACTGGGGTCCAATGACATGTACTGGGGGGCACTGACATGTACTGGGGGGAAATTACGTACTGGGGTCCAATGACATGTACTGGGGTGCACTGACATGAGTATAGGGGACAATGACATGTACTGGGGTGCACTGACATGTACTGGGGTGCACTGACATGTACTGGGGTCCAATGACATGTACTGGGGGGCAATGACATGAGTATAGGGGGCACTGACGTACTGCGGGGCACTGACATGTACTGGGGGTCCAATGACATGTACTGGGGTGCACTGACATGTACTTGGGGTCCAATGACATGTACTGGGGGGCACTGACATGTACTGGGGTCCAATGACGTACTGGGGTGTACTGACATGTACTGGGGTGCACTGACATACTGGGGTCCAATGACATGTACTGGGGTGCACTGACATGTACAGGGGTGCAATGACATGTACTGGGGTGCACTGACATGAGTATAGGGGGCAATGACATGTACTGGGGGGCACTGACATGTACTGGGGTCCAATGACATGTACTGGGGTGCAATGACATGTACTGGGGGGCAATGACATGAGTATAGGGGGCACTGACGTACTGCGGGGCACTGACATGTACTGGGGGTCCAATGACATGTACTGGGGTGCACTGACATGTACTGGGGGTCCAATGACATGTACTGGGGGGCACTGACATGTACTGGGGTCCAATGACATGTACTGGTGTGTACTGACATGTACAGGGGTGCAATGACATGTACTGGGGTGCACTGACATGTACAGGGGTGCAATGACATGCACTGGGGTGCACTGACATGTACTGGGGTCCAATGACATGTACTGAGGTGCACTGACATGTACTGTGGGGCAGTGACATGAGTATAGGGGGCAATGACATGTATTGGGGGGCAATGACATTTACTGGGGTCCAATGACATGTACTGGGGGGCAATGACATGTACTGGGGTGCACTGACATGAGTATAGGGCGCAATGACATGAGTATAGGGGGCACTGATGTACTGGGTGCAATGACATGTACTGGGGTGCAATGACATGAGTATAGGGGGCACTGATATATACTGGGGTGCAATGACATGAGTATAGGGGGCACTGACATGTACTGGGGTGCAATGATATGAGTATAGGGGGCACTGACATGTACTGGGGTGCAATGACTAGTATAGGGAGCACTGACATGAATACAGAGACATTAATATAGTTTGAGAAAAAAGAAACCCCACCAAATAGAAGTTTCTATACCTATACCAAGTCAAATTGAACCGCAAATTGCAAAATCAGGCTAATTAATGATAATAATAATTCATTAATAAAAGTGCTAGTTATTAAGTTAAGTAAAGTGCTAGTGCAGATAAATAAAATGAAATTAATCAGTACCAAAGACTGATAACAAAATTAATTATTTCTGAGACCAATGGGTATATTACCCCACCAATAAATTCCAGTAATACCCCTTAGTAAATAAATTCATTAATTAATTCATATAGAATGTGATTACACCAGGTAAGTATAATAAATTAGTATAAGTTACAACAATAAAGTGCGGTGCAATAAATAGGTTAAAAAATGAGACTTGGTAATTAATTAGATGGTTAAAAAGGAATTGGTAAAAGGATGGCCAAAATTCAAAATGGGTTAAAAGGTTATTCGGTCTTATTCCAAGATTAGAGTTGTAAGAAATTGGAAAATATAGTGGGTGGAGTTGTCCCAAAAACTAACTGCCTATTTTGTTTCTAAAGCCTGGGACACCACAAAGTCAAGGCAGGACAGGGTAACCGGAGCTGTGGCCTTGTAATTAAATTGCCCTACCACTTAAAAGAGGCTAAATAGCCCTAAAAAACCACAAACTCACGGCCCCTTAGAATGGAAGGAAGATAGAAGAGGTGGTATAGTAAAGAGTTTAGACCAAAATTCCTGCCCCCATAAAGATATCCAGTATATTCCCCTAATGGAATTGTTGTTCAGAATCAATTTCGTTAGAATAAGGAGATCAATTTTCAAAGGAACGCCGACGCGCGTTTCGCTTAGAAGCTTTGTCAAGGCGAAAATGATTGGGTCCGTGTAGTATGCGTCTAGAAATAGACTTCCGCATTGGCGTCACTGTGCTCACTTCTCGCGAGATCTTGGTCATAGTGGACGCGTCGATCATGAACTGCGTCTTCGCCTCCCATGAATTGCGTCTCCGCCTCCCCACTATCACGTCAACAAGACCTACCAACACCAATGATAATGCCCACAGGTGCATCTTTATGGGCTTACCCAAACGGACCCATTTTATCCTGAACTTATATAAATGAATTTTATTATCTCTACACTGCTTTTATCTAATTTTTGTCTCTAATTAAAAAGTTTCTTCTCCTTTTAATTTTCAATTACTATATATAAATTTATTTATTTAGCGTTTATATACGGCCAGACTACCTCTCTATTAGGTGTTTATCAATTTTATATATAGTATTTACAAATAAACATTTTTTTAAAAAATAGACATTTTTTATTCTGATCTTCGTTTAATAAATAAATATATAAAATCGCCAAATGGTTAATTCATATTATTAATAAAATTCATTTATATAAGTTCAGGATAAAATGGGTCCGTTTGGGTAAGCCCATAAAGATGCACCTGTGGGCATTATCATTGGTGTTGGTAGGTCTTGTTGACGTGATAGTGGGGAGGCGGAGACGCAATTCATGGGAGGCGAAGACGCAGTTCATGATCGACGCGTCCACTATGACCAAGATCTCGCGAGAAGTGAGCACAGTGACGCCAATGCGGAAGTCTATTTCTAGACGCATACTACACGGACCCAATCATTTTCGCCTTGACAAAGCTTCTAAGCGAAACGCGCGTCGGCGTTCCTTTGAAAATTGATCTCCTTATTCTAACGAAATTGATTCTGAACAACAATTCCATTAGGGGAATATACTGGATATCTTTATGGGGGCAGGAATTTTGGTCTAAACTCTTTACTATACCACCTCTTCTATCTTCCTTCCATTCTAAGGGGCCGTGAGTTTGTGGTTTTTTAGGGCTATTTAGCCTCTTTTAAGTGGTAGGGCAATTTAATTACAAGGCCACAGCTCCGGTTACCCTGTCCTGCCTTGACTTTGTGGTGTCCCAGGCTTTAGAAACAAAATAGGCAGTTAGTTTTTGGGACAACTCCACCCACTATATTTTCCAATTTCTTACAACTCTAATCTTGGAATAAGACCGAATAACCTTTTAACCCATTTGAATTTTGGCCATCCTTTTACCAATTCCTTTTTAACCATCTAATTAATTACCAAGTCTCATTTTTTAACCTATTTATTGCACCGCACTTTATTGTTGTAACTTATACTAATTTATTATACTTACCTGGTGTAATCACATTCTATATGAATTAATTAATGAATTTATTTACTAAGGGGTATTACTGGAATTTATTGGTGGGGTAATATACCCATTGGTCTCAGAAATAATTAATTTTGTTATCAGTCTTTGGTACTGATTAATTTCATTTTATTTATCTGCACTAGCACTTTACTTAACTTAATAACTAGCACTTTTATTAATGAATTATTATTATCATTAATTAGCCTGATTTTGCAATTTGCGGTTCAATTTGACTTGGTATAGGTATAGAAACTTCTATTTGGTGGGGTTTCTTTTTTCTCAAACTATATTAATACTTTTTCATCTGACTTGGTCAGACCTCCACCTATAGTTTGGGTTAAATAAGGATTCAATATATCTACATAGACACACAGGGACACCAATCCGTGTTGTTTCATGAATACAGAGACATGTCACTTTGTGCATAGTGGCTACCTCTTTGCTCACCTGTTGGGGAGACTGAGGGGACCCCTTTAGTTTTAGGGTATATATTGTATATAAGGCTGTACACTGCCTGTATAAATAGGACTCAGGCCTTGCTCCCTCCTCCTATTCCTAGCACTCGGTAATCTGTATGAACTTCAGGGGGGTCTCTGGGGTACAATGGAGGCTGGGGGCACTTGCTTGAGTTTAAGTGGAATGTAGATGTAGTGGGGGTTGTGCATGGATACAGTGGGGCACAGATATGACTTGTGGAAAGCAACATTGGAGTATAGGAATGCCTGTAGGTGTTAGGGGTGCTCGCAGGGGTACAGGGGGCTAATGACA
The DNA here is from genome assembly GCF_017654675.1 of Xenopus laevis. Classification (NCBI taxonomy): domain Eukaryota; kingdom Metazoa; phylum Chordata; class Amphibia; order Anura; family Pipidae; genus Xenopus; species Xenopus laevis. The sequence continues at coordinate 143,111 of NC_054386.1, forward strand.
TGGCTAAAGGCTACAGGCACGTCCTAATTATCTGCATTTTCACAGGAATGTATCCTGTCTGGCATCATGTCAGTGAATGGGAAGAAAGTTCTTCATATGGACCGGAACCCGTACTATGGAGGAGAGAGTTCATCCATCACTCCACTGGAAGAGGTATTGTCTACCCTACACTAATAGGAAATATTCTCTTCAGTAGCTCCAATAGTATCTGCTGTACCCACAATACCTCTTTAATCTTCTCACCACATTACTCAACAATTTGTGTGTGTTTCATTAAAATATAACTCACATTGATAAAGGCACCTCTGTCCTACACTAATTATCTTCCCCTCAGCATCGTTACTCCCATCAATAGCGCATACACTTTACAATATCCATGATTCAGAAGAAATGTTCCTGTCATCTTGACTTATTACCCAGCAACATTGCACCAATGAGCGACTTTACTTATTATTTACCCCTTCTTACTAGGAAATAGTCTCTTCAATGTGTCCAGTTGGATCCTCCTCCCTCTCAGGTTCTTATTCTGGTATCAGTTTGCTTTCGAACTCCTGTAAATATACTGAAGGCCAACTAATGACCAAAGGGAACAAACAGATACTGCTCCACCATGGGGCCTTAGTCCTATGAGCTGACATTTCTTGTGGCAATAGGTATGCCAGATGAGATACTGTCTTTGGTGAGGACAATTCCTTAATGCCAACTACGTTTTGCCTTGGACATCTTCCACCTAAGGTCCATTTCTGTTCCCCGAGGCCAATGCATTTCACTCCTATATGTATGTTGCAAGGCCAATGGTGACAGCAGTTTGGGGATGCACAGCCTAATGACAACTCACACAGTTGGGGGGGGGGGGGTGGAGACTTTTATTTCTTTAAGTGATATTTTGTTTCCTTGAGCTTAGACAGAAGGTTCCCATTCCACCTTAGTTGTACCTTTACTGATCTTTACCAACATCTCCCTTACACTGTGCCTGGCTTTTCCATTAACAGCTCTATAAACGATTTGACATGGCTGACGGCCCCCCAGAGAGCATGGGGAGGGGACGAGACTGGAATGTGGATCTGATCCCTAAATTCCTCATGGCTAATGGTAAGCTTGTGTGCAGAGGTTGGGAATGCGTCTGTGTGTGCCTGAAGGGCCTTGATTGTAAACACATCGGCAAACACACGATCCTCCTGGGGAGTCACTTCCATCATGACAGACTGGTATCTTTGTGCACAGTGAATGTAGGGGAGCCCTCTCTCTTTTTCAGGTCAGCTTGTGAAAATGCTGCTTTACACAGAAGTTACCCGTTACCTGGACTTCAAGGTTATAGAAGGAAGCTTTGTATATAAAGGTGGAAAAATCTACAAGGTGCCATCTACAGAGACAGAAGCACTTGCATCTAGTGAGTGTCCTACAGTTTCAAGATGGTGGCTGGGCTTAGACATGATTACATTTGGTGCTCGGTTAGGCAATGGCAGATTTCTAGGGGTTAAATATGGGCCTAGAAGAAGAATCTGACTTGTGCTCAGTGTTGTACAAAGGCAGTTTCCTAGGTTTCCAAAATGGTGGTTGGGCCTACGCAATAATAAGATATGGGGCCATTATCATCATCCAAGCTGGTCCTTTTTTCCTAACTTTGGTCTTTTCTGTAACTTTAACCCAGATCTCATGGGGATGTTTGAGAAGCGACGGTTCCGTAAATTCTTGGTATTTGTAGCCAATTTTGATGAGAATGATCCCAAGACATTTGAAGGGGTGGACCCAATGGACACAAACATGCGTGATGTATACAAGAAGTTTGATTTGGGACAGGATGTCATTGACTTCACTGGCCACGCCCTGGCACTCTACCGAACTGATGAGTAAGCTGGGGCAGGATAATAGTGGCTTCAGTAGGGATTGGGCACACACCAGGTTAATTCTACTCATACTCAGAATTAAATGTCATCTAACAAGCTATTTTGTCCCTAATTTCAGCTATTTGGACCAACCCTGCCTAGAAACTATCAATCGCATTAAGCTTTACAGCGAGTCTTTGGCAAGATATGGCAAGAGTCCATACTTGTACCCTCTGTACGGGCTAGGGGAGCTGCCCCAGGGCTTTGCCAGGTATGTATATAGCCATTCTCATTATTTTATTGCCATTGAACAGTGACTGACTGGCAAGGACAAGGAAGACGCATGGCATTTCTTTAATCAGTGCTAGGGTTAAGTGGTTGCATTATGGAGAGTACACTGAAAGGCCTGATTTCTTTGTGTCATAGGTTAAGTGCAATATATGGAGGAACCTACATGCTGAACAAATCTGTGGATGAGATTGTAATGGAGAAAGGAACAGTGGTTGGTGTGAAGTCTGAGGGAGAGGTAAGTTTCAAGCACAATTCCAGTAACACAGTCTCTCCTAGTAGCCAGTGAGGTTGTTGCAGTCAAGGCTGTTAGTGGGTGCTGGTAGATATAACTACTCCCCATTCTCACCACCTTGCTCTACTGCCCTGCTGCATTGACTTTGCCACAATATCTCTATCTTGCCCTTGTTGCCATTTGTTTTGCTGTTGTCATCTTGCAATACCATCACCATTTTGCTCTACTGTCGGCATCTTGCTTCCATCTTGTCCTGCTGTCTCCATCTTATCACGCTGCCTTCATCTTGTCCTACTGTCTCCATCTTGTCCTACTGTCTCCATCTTGCTCTACTGTGTCTGTCTTGCCCTGCTGTCTCCATCTTGCTCTACTTTTTCTGACTTGGATTTTAGGATTTTGTGACTGCATGCATGACAGGAATGATGGAAAGGAGGCCACTTTCATTTTGGATACATTCCCCATGACTATTGGAGGAAGGAAGCCATCTTTGTAAGTATTTGGTGGAAGCCATCTTTATAAGCCTGTGTCTTTGTTTCATGTAAAGGTGGCACGATGCAAGCAGCTGATCTGTGACCCCAGTTATGTTCCTGATCGAGTGCACAAGGCAGGCCAGGTCATCCGCGTCATCTGCATCTTGAACCATCCCATTAAGAATACAAATGATGCAAACTCCTGCCAAATTATCATCCCCCAAAACCAGGTCAACAGAAAATCAGGTGAGACAAAGGGTAGAGGAGTCAAATGGAGCTAAGGAGAGACAGGAGAAACTGGCGGATCAGAATGAAGTAGTACTGGAGAGATGAATCTGGGTGGTAGTGGCTTGACATGGCACACTATGGGTTTTTTAAAGGAAAACTATACCCCCAAAATAAATACTTAAGCAACAGATAGTTTATATCAAATTGAATGACATATTAAAGAATCTTACCAAACTGGAATATACATTTACATAAATATTGCCCTTTTACATCTCTTGCCTTGAACCACCATTTCGTGACTGTATCTGTGCTGCCTCAGAGATCACCTGACCAGAAATACTGCAACACTAACTTTAACAGGAAGAAGTGAGGAAGCAAAAGGCAGAACTCTGTCTGTTAATTGGCTCATGTGACCTGACATGTGGTTTGTATGTGTGCACAGTGAATCTTACGATCTCTATTTATGATTACCCAATGGCACATACTACTAAAAAAGTATATTATTATGATAATGGTTCATTTACATGAAGCAGGGTTTTACACATGAGCTGTTTTACTCAGTATCTTTTAATAGAGACCTACATTGTTTGGGGGGTATAGTTTTCCTTTAAGGCACCGGAGGCATGGGTAGATGGCAGGAAAATCTGCAGTGAGGGGTTGAGAATTGTGATTGTAAGTGTTTATTCTTGCAGATATTTACGTGTGCATGATCTCCTACGCACACAATGTGGCAGCTCAGGGCAAGTACATTGCTATTGTCAGCACCACGGTGGAGACTGCAGAGCCAGAGAAAGAGATTGAACCAGCACTGGAACTTTTGGAGCCCATTGAACAGAAGTGAGTAAAATAAATCAGACAAAGTCAGGGGTTTGTTTAACCCTTTTGTGTGCCCATGTAGCCATACACGCAATGGGACAGTGCAGATCCACTGATCATCAGTGTTGGACCTGATGCCTCTAAGGTGAATGAATGGATCATGCTAACAGAACTGGCCTCTGTGCAGGGAGTTTCATGCAATGTTTCTTTTTGTAGATTTATGGCCATCAGTGATCTGTATGAATCCACCGAGGATGGGACAGAAAGCCAAGTAAGTCTCTTATTGGGCCGGGATTGGGCCCAGCTGTTCCTTTGTTACTAGATAGACCCTCTTATTTCCCCTTCTTTTGTTCCACCGAAAGTGCTGTAATGAACGCAGAGCAGACAGTTCTGTTGCTAAAGGAAAGTTAACTGTTTCCTCTACCTCCTAGATTTTCTGCTCCCGCTCCTATGATGCCACCACACACTTTGAGACCACGTGCAATGACATCAAGGACATCTACAAGAGGATGACTGGAACAGACTTTGACTTTGAGAACATGAAACGCAAACAGAATGATGTTTTTGGGGAGGATGAGCAGTGAGGAGATGAAGAGGGTGGGGAAATCAGTTGGGGGGGGAGATAGCAGACAGAAGGGGGACCTTACAGGGGACTGGTTGGGGGGTCTGGTACAAGAGAACTCTGCTAGTAGGAAAAAGGGGTGAAATGACAGGGGGCAGCAAAAGGAATCCATGTAATTTAAGATAGGGGGATCTGGAAAGGGAGGAAGAATTTTGAGGGGGTAGAGGTTATAACACAAGCTGGTAGGAATAGGGGATTGATAATGATTCCATGTTGTTTTTCAATGTAATCCCAGTTTAACTTCTCAAGCCTTGTGCTCTTTGGTATCCTGATGTTGGCACGACCGTATTGCTCTATTGGCAATTCAAAAATTATGTCTGAGAAATGAAGCTGCACACTTTCACCGTCATTAATGTCATTAATGTCTATGTCTTGACCCCATTCTTCACTGCCACCTATTTGCCCTGTGCCCAGAGACTGGCAGAGAAAACTATAACATGATATGTATATCCTGAGCTGGATAGAACTCTTATGCCAGCTCTTTTCCCAATACCAATGGTCTGGCAGAGAACACTATATAATAATGTGTATAACCTGAGCTGGATAGAACTCTCACCCCCTCATGCCAGCTCTTTCCCAATATCAGGGGACTGGCAGAGAACACTATATCATGTTAGTTAAACTGAAATCCCTTTACCCATAACTAATTTATTGAATTAATTTATTAGAGTAATAGAAATGGGAGTGGAGAATGCCCGTTGGATCAAATGCAGGAGTGGAGTAGAGGAACGGAGGAGCAGACATTGTAGCAGATTTTTTACTTGATGTTGCCGTTATTACAGTTTTCATTGTGTCACCACTTTCTATCTATGTTTTGATTCTTTCCTCTCTGATAATATTCTGCTCTCTGCATTGTCCACCCCTCTGAGGATCTCTGAAGCAACATATTCATTCCTATATTTGGCAAAAATCATAACATGTTACAAAATGGAAACTTGGTGTCCTGTCCTTCCTTGTTCATTTATTCAATAACCTTTGCTCGTAGTGTGACATGTTGCAAGTCCTGGGTACCTGTCCTGTTCAGATGAATGGGACTTTCCCAACCTGAAGAGCTACTGCTCAGACAGTGGGGTAGTTAAGTCTATTGTAGCTATCCTGAGTACACAATGAAAAGCTCTGTTCTTTTTGGGAGTAGCCACTGCTCAGAGAGAGGTGAGAAACTGTAGGTGCAAGACCTGGTTTCTGGGTATGTGTCCTTTTTAGGTGGAGTAAAGTGGAAACTGCTCTAAAACAGGCGTGTGTATTTGGATTAGGGTAACACAATTACTCAGTAATAAAAACATATGAACAATTGAGTGGTGTCACCAGGGAGGGAGAAAGTGCAGGTAGTTACTGGCTGGTTGCACTATGCCCAAGCCAGTGAAAAGGTGTGCTTTACTGGGCAGAGTCTTTGGCACAAGTGAGGGCAGCTAAAGATGGTGGATTGATTAGAAAGTGTAAGTAAAGTAGCAGAAGCTTTGCGAGTAAGCAGAGCAAACAGCAGTATTTACATGGTGATGAACACAGCAGGACACACATCCAGGTGTCCAAATACTGAGCATTTTCCAGGCTTATTATAAAGGACACAGTTGAGTGAGCCAGGTTATGCACTGAATCATCTGCTCAGCTTGGGGCAATAAAGGCAAAGAAATATACAGTGACACCTTATGTATACCTACAGTCTACAAAATGGGGGTGTGGAAGCACTCTAAAGGCTAAGTAATAGAATATTTAAGTATAATGGAAGTGCTAGTTTTAATGCACATTCCCTGGTCCCCTGTCTCAAAAGTAAGTTTACAAAACAGGGGTTTTTAGTTACAAAGGTATGATCATAAAGTTGAAAAGCCACCATACCACGTCAAGGTAAACCCCACATGGCGGTCCCTAACTTGTTTGCCTTTCGGCCATAGTAGAAAAAGTCTTACTGCATAGTAGCATTCAGTGTAATCAGTGTCTGTTGAACCTTGGTTTCAGTGAAAAGGATCTATCCTCGCCCGCCAGTATGTGGCTTTTAAGGGAGAGGAATTGTCCAACCAACGCCCATTTTTAAAAGTATAGGGCCCCTTTAGTTTAAGGGGGGGTATGGGGTGGTATTAAAAACCACATGAAGCTCAGCTACAGCTTCTGGCAACAATACAATGCCACCTGCCTGCCCCAGCCTTAGTCATTCCACTTTATTCTTACGAGACACTGATTTCTCTGGGCCTGATTCCTTACAGACATCAGTATTTGTGCTCCATTCAGGATTCATTCGAAACAGAGGAACAAGGTGCAAAAACAGATGTGACGCTTGCACTCACAGAATGGGGTTGGGGAAGTAAGAATCTACTCACAGGAAAAGACAAGCACTTCACCACTTCTTGCTGTGCAAATAATTCTTTACTTTAGCCAGTTTTACCACTACACAAGTACAGAACAACGTTTCGTCGATAAAGAGAGGTGCAAACCCCTGAAACGTTGTTCTGTACTTGGAGTGGTAAAACTGGCTAAAATAAAGAATTATTTGCACAGCAAGAAGTGGTGAAGTGTTTGTCCTTCCTGTGAATAGATTGTTGAATGTGGACATGGCCGTACGTCTAAGGAATAGCACCACCATATGCAACAACACCTGAAGAGTGTAAGTAGTGCTCCCCATATCTCTTATTTGTTGGGGAAGTAAGGCCTATACATAATACCAGCACAAGGCAAACTGGTGCTCTGTGTTTGGCCACCAGATAATCTGGAAAACCAGGGACACGTCTGAAGTGCAGCCAGCAGGGCCACACCCATTGCTATTATATGCAGTGACTTTGCACTCAGCCCTGTCACATGCATTTCCTATAAGTGCTTTCTTTAGAAAAGAATTCTGATATTGTAGTTAAAAAAGATGACAAGGTAAGTGGGATTGTAATTCTTAATCGCAGTGACTATGTTAATGAGGCAAACCTGAAACTTGAAAGGGATCCCACTTGGGACATAAAGAAATATATTGACAAAATTATACACCGTGCTTTTGAATCAGGTATTATATGTAAGAATAATAGGGATTTCCTGATTACTGAACATCCCTGTATTCCAGTATTATACTTGTTGCCCAAAAATGTCAAATGTCTTGACAATCCCCCCGGAAAAACAAATGTCTCTGGTATGGGATCTATTTTACAACCCCTTTCTCAGTTTGTAGATGCATTTTTGCAGGATATTGTAAAAAAACATATCAGAATGATTTTTTTAAGTTGGTTATCTGACGTCACATTAGTGGGATCGGATATTGTGTAGTACAGATGTTCAATCACTGTACATGTCCATCCCACATGACGAGGGTATTCATTATATTGAAGAAGCACTTTTGTCCACAAACATGCCACATAATATGATTTACTTTCTGATTGAATTACTGTCATTAGTTCTTAAGAAAAGCTATTTTCGGTTTGATACTGAACATTGTATTCAAACACAGGGGATAGTGATGTGAAGCAACCTCGCTCCTAGTTATGCTAACATATTCATGCATTACATTGAACCAGAAACGTAACTAGAGGGGGGCGGGCCCTGGCGCTGGACGTGCAGCCGGGCAGCCGGGCCCCCCGCCCCCTCCGTACGCCCGGAACTGGCCGGGAATTAGCGGCGCGTGAACTGCCGCTACATCTCCCACACCAGTAGCCTAAAAGCAGAGTCGGACTGGGATGCCTGGGGCCCACCAGAAAACCTTTGAGTGCGGGCCCACTCTCCAAATTATTTTTCCTTTTTTTTTCTTTATTCACTTTTCTTCTTTCTTTATTATTTTAATCACTTCTCCTTACATATTATCATCCATTCTTCCCTCCATTCCCTCTCTTCTCTCTTAGAAATGAGGGAATGGCTGTGGCATAGACATACAAGGCAAATAATTGGGTGAGCAGAAGGACCCACTGATACCTGGGCCCACCGGGAGCTTTCCTGGTATCCCGGTGGGCCAGTCCGACACTGCCTAAAAGGGACATCCGCTGCCTAAAGGAGGAAAAACTGGCTCTCTAGCACACACAGAGCCAGAGAACAAAACGGGGCCGAAATCCTTGAAAGAGGCAGGGGACTCGAGTAGTTGAGGTACCCGGGACCGAGCTGGGGCCTGAGCTACAGGGAGAATGCTGGCCTGTTGACATGGGGCACCTCGGGGGAGACTGTGGGCCTAGTGGCGGACCAGATGGCGGCGTGACAGTAGATTACATCGGCCTCTCCAGATCACAAGGTGCTTTCTGTGGTTTTTTTGTGGTTTTTGTGCTTTTTTACCTTGCTTTTTGTGAAGCTATGGACGTCAGAACAACTAAGTCCAGGTCTATAATCGCCAGACACTCCTTCGGTACAGCCATCATGCATATCTTATGATAAAGGATGGCTTATTGCACACACTACGTGATCTCGGCCTACTACGTGAGCCGGATCTTCTGACCACGGTCTCGCTTGGGGCCAATGGCGGGAGGAGAAGCACTCGGAAACAGTGTACGAGGATGTGAAAGCGCGGAAAGTGAGCAGGAGTCCAGGCTAGGCTAAAAACTAACTCCAGTTCATCGAAAGAGTCCCGGATGCCGCCATTCAGCTGGATGGGCTCGTCACTGTTCGAGCTGACAGAGTCGCTGCTCTGAGCGGTAAGAATCGCGGTGGTGGTCTGTGTGTTTACATCAACTCTGTGTGTCCAGTCACTGCTCAGCGCTGGTGGAGTTTGTTGTTGTGAAGTGCAGACCCTTTTATTTACCCCGTGAGATTGTCTCCATTCATATGATTGGCATTTACATTCCTCCCAGCGCGAACACCAAAGATGCGCTCTGGGAGCTGTACAGCGCTATCACGGACATACAAAACACTCACCCAGATGGACTGATTATCATCGTTGGAGATTTTAACCATGCGAATCTCAGGTCGGTGCTCCCTAAATTCCATCAGCATGTGGAATTTGCTACGAGAGGGCCAAACACGCTGGATCAGGTTTACACAAACATTTCCAGTGCATAACGGGAAGAGCCCTGCCCACACTTCAGATACTCAGACCACAGCTCTGTTATGCTAATTCCAGCATACAGACCACTCGTCAGGCACTCTAAACCGGTTCTGAAGCAGGTGAAAACATGGCCAGCAGGAGCCACGACTGCTCTTCACGACTGTTTTGAGTGCACTGACTGGAACATGTTTAGGGAGGCTGCAACCTACAGCGACTACATCAGCTTGGATGAGTATACGTCATCTGTAATCAGCTACATCACAAAGTGCATTGATGATGTCACTGTCTCCAAGTGCATCACTACACGCATCAACCAGAAGCCGTGGTTCACTGGAGAGGTACGTGGGTTACTGAGGGCCCGAGACTCTGCTTTCAGAGAAGGTGACAAAGTTGCCCTGAGAACAGTGAGAGAGAAACTTTCCTGTTCCATCAGAGTAGCTAAATGCGCATAAACTCAGAGAATACACAGTTTCTTCCAGGAGAATGGTGACACACGGCGCATGTGGCAGGGCATCCAGTGGATCACAAACTACAGGTCAACACCATCTGCCTGTGACAGTGACGCCTCCATTGCAGATGCGCTGAACCACTTCTATGCACTTCTACACATATCCCTATATGTTTGGCCACATGATGGAGCTGACATGCTTGTTGGTGTTAAAGGGGTTGTTCACCTTCCAAACACTTTTTTCAGTTCAGTTGTCTTTAGATTGTTCCCCAGAAATAAAGACTTTTTTCAATTACTTTCCATTATTAATTTTTTACAGTTTTTCCAAAATCTAAATTTAAAGTTGAATGTTCGTGTCTCTGGTGTTTGAGTCTGACAGCTCAGTAATTCAGGTGCAGATTCTGAACTGTTACAGTTTTGCAACGTTGAGTTGATCCATTTCTCAGCAGCATCTCTGGAGTATTAGTAAATATTGTATCAATTCTAACAGCTGCCTGTAACGAAACCCAGAGATTCTGCTCAGCAGGGACAAAGATAACAAATGTATCAACTAAATGAATCAATTTAGAACAATTTACAGGGTCGGCGACCCCCCCCTTCCCAGGGCTGCTTCAGAAGGTGAAAAATGACACTTTACACTTCAATATTAGAAAAACAGTCACACATAGAAAATACAAAGTCAGTGGAAAAAGTCGTTATTTCTGGTGATCCATCCGAAACCAACTAGTTGTTTGAAGATAAACCACCCCTTTAAGGGTTTTATAAATGGTTTTGGGTTAGATGCAGTGTAAAATAAGCACCTGAGGAAGGATCACTCGAACCGAAACATGGTGTGCAATAAAAATAATAATAAAACAACACTAAACTTTTTGCTATTCTCCAGAGGGAATTTTTATTTGCATTACTACAGTACCCTTATAAACAATCACAAATCCAACCCACAACGCCTGTTTTCTCAATTCAATACTCTTCTCAATCCCTCATCAACACTATCGGTCAACCTGACACACTCTCCTCAGGACTTTGCTGATTTCTTTAAAGACAAAGTAGACCATCCGATCTCTACCTCTACTAATGTAAACCAGCTCCTCCTTCCCAAGCCCCTTCTGCATGTCTTAATTCCTGCCCTCCTGTAACAATGTCTGAAGTCTCTAAGCTTCTCTTGTCCTTCCCACTCACAACTTGCCCTCTTGACCCTATGCCCTCTTCTCTACTCAAACACTGTGTTGCAGAGCTTACCCCACTACTTACTCACATCTTCAATTCTTTTCTAGCTTCTGGAACCTTCCCTTCTCCTTTCAAACAAGCCTGTATAAAGCCTATTCTTAAAAAGGCCACCCATCCTGTCTATCAAATTACCCTCCTGTCTCCCTTCTACCACTCGTGACTAAACTCCTAGAGCGTATTGTGTTCTTCCCTATTACTACTAACTTTCTACACACCCATGATCTGTTGGACCCTCTACAATCTGGTTTCCGGCCTGGTCACTCTACTGAGACTGCTTTGTGCAGAGTTACAAATGATCTTCAGGTGTCAAAGCCAAAGGTCACTTCTCCATCCTTATCATCTGCATTTGATACAGTTGACCACTCTCTCCTGATGCAGATTCTCTATTCACTTGGCTCTTTTCTTACCTCTCTCTAGGATAACAAAACCTGATCTCCAGTTCCGCTTAATGTGGGGGTGCCGCAAGGCTTTGTACTTGGTCCGCTGTTGTTCTCCCTGTACTCTCTGTCTTTGGGAGATCTCATCCGATCATTTGGCTTTAATTATCATCTGTATGCTGATGTACCCAAATATATTTATCCACCCCTTCATTAACAGCTGAAACAGAGGCTCAGATCTCTAACTGCCTCCTGGTTATCTCAAATTGGATGAACCAGCGCCACCTCAAACTCAACCTAACACTGAACTTATCATCTTTCCCCCTAAGCCTGGTCCTACTCCCCTATTTACTATCTCTATTGATGGCTCATTAATCCTGCACAAAGAATGTGTGACTGGGGAATGGTAGCTGGTGCTCTCAATCTCAGTAGACTCCCCCGCTCCAGGTGTGAAACTTTAACCAATATTGTCAGATGACTGAGAGAAAGCAATCAGAGCAGAGCTTGCTGCTAAGTGTTCTTACACTGTCTAATAAAGTAAATAAAATAAAACACTTAGCAGCAGGCTCTGCTCTGATTGCTTTCTCTCAGTCATCTGACAATATTGGCTCATTAATCCTGTCAACTCAGCTCACTGTCTGGGGGGAATCTTTGACTCCTCTCTCTCCTTCTCTGATCATATTAACACCACTGTCAAAACCTGTCCCTTTTTCTTACACAATATTGCCAAAATCTGTCCCTTCCTTTCACCTGATACATCCAAGACGCTCATGCATGCTCTCATCCTATCCCAACTAGATTACTGTAACCTTCTACTAACTGGCCTACCTAACTGCCATCTCTCCCCTCTACAGTCTGTATTAAACACTGCTGCCAGAATTCTCCTCCTCTCATCCAAAAGGTACAGGCCCCTCCGCTGCTGAAGTCCTTATCATGGCTTCCTATAAAACAAAGAATAACTTATAAACTCCTCCTCCTCATAACCTTCCCTTCATTCCTCTGCACCTCACTACATCTCATCTCTTGTCTCTCTATATGTTCCTGACCGAAACCTCCGCTCCTCTCAGAGCAACCGCTTGCTTGTACCCCCCACTACTACTGCTGTTTCCCGTATCAAACCCTTCTCTCTTGCGACTCCTTATATTTGGAATGTCATTCCTGAATCTCTCAGGAGAGAATCCTCCTTCAGTGTTTTTAAAACAAAACTCAAAGACTACCTCTGGGAGCACCTGGATAACACCTGAACTGGCACTTATAGAACAGTGTAACAAACTGTAACTCACAGCACCTTAATACCCCTCTGAATTGTGTCTGTATGTTACCCTCCCATTTAGACTGTAAGCTCTATGGGTTAGGGTCCTCTAGCCTTTTGTTTCCTTGACACTAAGCACTTAATCTATATAGTAATTATATTTTATATTTATGTGAATAATGTTCTAATAATGCACCTATTGTAACTTTTTACTTCAATGTTACTACTAATTTATTGTTTTGTTGTATGGTGCTTTGCCCTCAAGGAGCGCTATACAAATAAAAATATACATACATACATACATTTCTTATGTGTCTGTACTTAGAGTAAATGAGCCCCACAAGGCTTGCCTTAGTAAACTGGGGCACGATTATCCACCCGGTGTTAGAATGCGTTCATTTCCTAAATAAATCTACAAAGCAGCAACATCTTTTCTTCAGAGAAGGAAAGAACCAGCAGAAGTGTGCAAGACCAACCTTTAGGCTTCCAGCACATCTAGAGGATCCTGAAGAGATCTCACTCACTGCTGCTTCCTGGTAGGACAGGTACATAGTAACATAACAAGGAAAAGGTGTCTAAGTGAAAGCTAAATGCTAGTGGGCCAAACCCCATATTCAATTTGCCCGAGAGGGAGGGAAAAAGATTCCTTTGTGACTATAAGATGTCAATGGGAGCAGTCCGTAGATTTGTGCTGTGAGTTCACTTCAGGAGCCCTCTATTTTCTCACTTGCTAAAAGGGCATCATGGGACCCTCTGATAGCCGTGTCTCTGGTTCCATCTGAAAGCAAATACTGGGCCTGTATGGAAGTGATCCAGTACATCTGGGCCCGAAGCAAAGGTGTTGCTTAATGTAGTGATCATGCTCACAGCTGCCATACGAGGAGGCCTTGGAAGCAGAAGATGGCGTGTGTTATGAATAAGGGTTTCTATGTGATAATGGGAGCTGCGCTATATGGGAGATGTGCTATAAAATATATCAAATGTATGTGCGCGTGTGTGTAAATGTCTCTTTTTCTTTTAAACCCCCCGGCCCTCAGTCAGACACTTGTAGCCAGGCAAAACCCAGGGGTGGAGCTGACTGGGAAGCAGGTCTGGACTGAGAATCAAAATAGGCCCTGGCATTTCAGGTACCCAGAGGCCCCAACAGGCCACACAAAGGCCCAAACAGACCCCCCCCCCACCAGCCAACTACATAGTGAGTGTCTATGGCATCTTACAGCGGCCCCTCTGGCATTTGCCAGAACCCACAGATTGCCTGTCCGGGCCTGCTGGGAAGGTAGTTTGACCTGTCTCCCAATCAATCAGTACCCGTGCATAGACTGTATTGTTGATTAGGATAGTGGTGGGTAATCCCTAGGGCAGCACCAATATGATAATCTTTTGGATGCCCTAAACTGTGCCAAGCTGGCTACAGATCATTTGCGCAAGGGCCATTCATCTGCGCATCATCATCATCAGGGCAAAGACTTGTATCTCACATCACTTGGCACTCTTCATCGTCTTATCCAGAAAGACATTTTGTATCCTAATTCCACTTTCTAATTGGTTGACTTGAAGGTGATATGACTGAAGTCGTTTGGCTAGAGAGGCCACGGGGAGATGTTCTAGATCTAGAGGCTCTACGTTCTATACAATACAGACCACGTGACTCTTCCCATGACATGACAAATCAGAATACAAGAACATGGACTTTGGGTGCCAGTCTTCAGCGGGGCAAATTTATCTTCAACAACAGACTAATGGGTGCCGAGGGTAAAACACTGGCATGGTGCAAGTTGGAGCCCGTTGGCTGACCTTTCTATCATTCCTGCTGCCCATCTACTAGTCAGAAGGTTCTTTTCGGCAAACTCACAGAGAGCCAGGAAGAACACAACACTAGCCGGAGGAGTGGGAGGAATATTAGGTTTGGGAGCATGTGAGTCACACACGGGATAGTCGCAAGTTTGTCTGATTAAAGTCACTTTGCAACACTGATGAACACTTGACTTTCTCTGTAACACAACTGCACAAATGGGGGAGTCTGGAAACCTCAGTGGGAAAACAGAGGTAATAATTCCCTGAAAAAGCTCTATTTCCAGATGGACAAAAGGGGTACATAACTGGGAGACAAGGAACCAATCAGTGGCATTTCCCTAAATACAGTGGCATTTGGCTCAAATACACTAATCATGTGTCATGTGACAGTTCTAGAGCTGTGGAGTAGCTTCTCTTGTTATACACCTAAAGTTGCCCATAGACGCAAAGATCAGGCGACAGAAATTTTCTAACCTGTCCAATCGACCAAACGACCGATCTCCGCCGGACAAAAAATGTCGGGACTCTCCACACGCGGTCCGAAAAACGCACAAATGCACCATTCGTACAATCGGATCGTTGCGTCTATGGCCAGCTTAAGGAAAGGGAAGAGTGGCTGGAGGAGGAGTGTAAAGCTGCCCATAGACGCACATCCTATCGAGGATTCGTACGATTTTCGGATTGTGTGTGGAGAGTGTCGACAGCTTTCGTCCGGCGGAGATCGGTCATTTGGTCAATCGGTTGTTTGGTCGATTGGTCAGGTTTGATTTTGACCCGACCAATCCCGCCGGAGCCCATTTTTACATCATAATCAGATCGTTCGGCCATACGATCAGATTACCCCCGATATAGCCATGCTCGTTAATGACATATCAGGGAAAGATCCGCTCGTTTGGTGATCTTTGTGTCTTTGGCCAACAAGCATGGCTGTGACTGATAACACTGAGCTGATCTTCAGCAGCTTCCAGTCACTCAAGGCAAACAGGGAACTGCTCTAATGCGCATGTGCACAATGAATGATGGGCGTGAGCTGACGTTTAAAGGGACAGAATCCCCTCCTTGTACAACATGAATGGAGACACATATGAAATACAATTCAAATACAATTCAGCAAAGAAGATGAACGGCTGATTCAACCCTTTTTATTACGCTTTATTGTCCAGCACCTAAACTATTGCGCCAGGATCATTCCCAACACAACCTTCGCTCGCCTACCACCCCTTCAACCTGCTCTAATACGCCGCTTTGTTGGTGACGTACATAAAAGACGCGGACGTTGTGGTTGGAAGGCGCCTCTGTAGGGTGGGGCCAGTGGTTTGGTTGGCAGACGCCTCTGTAGGGCGGGGCCAGTGGTTTGGTTGGTAGGCGCCTCTGTAGGGCGGGGCCAGTGGTTTGGTTGGCAGACGCCTCTGTAGGGCGGGGCCAGTGGTTTGGTTGGCAGGCGCCTTTTTAGGACGGGGCCAGAGGTTTGGTTGGCAGACGCCTATGTAGGGCGGAGCCAGTGGTTTGGTTGGCAGACGCCTCTGTAGGGCGGGGCCAGTGGTTTGGTTGGCAGGCGCAGTTGGTGACGTTATAATATTGCGCTAGTGTTTTCCCTGGAAGCTGGTGGGAGACGCAGAGAGAGCCTTGCGGAGCAGCAGCAGCAGACATGGCGCAGTACAAGGGGGCCGCCAGTGAGGCGGGGAGGGCGATGCAGCTTATGAAGAAGCGGGAGAAGCAGCGAGAGCAGCTGGAACAGATGAAGCTGAAAATAGCGGAGGTACCTCGGCGGCAGGGCCGGAACTAGGGGCGGGCACAAGAGACACAGGGCGCAAAGCATCAGGCACGTGACTCATAAGCAGCCCCACCCCCAGTCCAACAATGAGACTGTTAAATGGGTAGTTCACCTTTAATTTAACTGTTAGTAGGATGTACAGAGTGATATTGTGAGACAATTTGCTATTGGTTTTCATTTTTTATTTTTTGTGGTTTTTGACTTATTTAGCTTTTTATTCAGCAGCTCTCCAGTTTGCGATTTCCACAGTCTTGTTGCTATGGTCCAAATTCCCCTAGTAACCATACACTGATTTGAATAAGAGACTGGAATATGAATAGGAGAGGCCTGAATAGAAAGACACATAATAAAAACTAGCAATAACAATACATTTAGAGCATTTGTTTTTAGATGGGGTCCATGCCCCCCATTTGAAAGCTGGAAAGTGTTAGCAGAAAAAGGCAAATCATTAAAAAAAACTATAAAAAATAATGAAAACCAATTGAAAGGTTGTTTAGGATTAACCATTCTATAACCTACTAAAAGTTAACTTAAAGCTGAAGCCCCCCTTTAAGCTGATGCTGGCTCGTGTGCCTGTTTGTGTGCAGGGGTTGCTTGGGGTGCACAGCCGGTACTGACCCCGGGCAACTCATCCTTCTCCCTTGGGACCCCCAGCTTTAGGAAGCTTTTAGTTGGGGTGTGTAGGTAAATGGCAGTTGGTGGGGTAAGACACAGAGCCACTAACAGCAGCCCCAGACTGTATCACTGAGCAACACTGGGGGGCACTGTATGGCCACAGCATCACCATTGATTTATACACTGCCAGCAGCTTCCACAGCTATAACATACACAGCACTACGTACACTGACATGAATATGAATTCCTAGTTTGTAACTGGGCAAGAGGGTGAGATAAAAGAAAATTAATATCATCTTTTCCTGGCCATCCTCCCCGTCAACATGAAAATTCACTAATGGGTTAATCTCCTCCTACTCCCAGCCTGGACAGAAGATAGTTCATTTTAAGAACCCATGAAGCCCACCCCCTCCTGACTCACATCAGTCTGTTTATAAAGCCACCATAGGGTGGGCATGTTGACGGGGAGGATGGCCAGAAAAAGAAAATTCTGGTAAGTATGATATTAATTTTCTTTTTTTCCTGGCCATCCCCCGTCAACATGAAAATTCGCTAATGGGTCATACCCAAGCAATTAAACCACAAGGGAGGGAAGATAATTATACTTCAATTTATATGGCCCAACAGGCTAAAAAATAAGAGAACTGATTGGTCTGAGAAATACTTTCTCCTCATGGAACATCCTGTAAGGAGCATTGAAGGGCCTGGCCCTCGAAGGGCTGATGTCAAAAACTTTTCAGAGTAAGCAACCACAAAGAACTTGATCGAAATGCTCAGTCGTGCAGTAGAGAGGGATCTCAGATCAAGAGGAAGACCCCAGGTTAGACAAATAGACCAATTCGTCGGTGGACGAATTTTGAGTTTTGATTGGAAAAATGTATCTATTAATGGATCTCTCGACCACCTCTTCTCCAAATCGCCAGATCAGAACATTCATACTCTCTTATGATCCTCCTTTCAACCTCCACACTATCAGTTTGAGGTTGATTGGGTTTGGATGCTTTCAGCTGCCCTGGAGAAGGAGACCTCTGGTTTGTGGAAGTAGTAACAAACACAATTGACAGTCTTCTCAGGAGTAGATACCAAGGTCTCCTTGGCCAAGTGGAAGAATGGTCATCATGTCCATCCTCAACAATAAGACTCTCAATATTATCTGTACTGGAGGAAAGATGTAAGCAAACAGACCCTCCCAACTCTGGGAGAAGGCATCCACTGCCACAGTCCCACACAAGGGACCCTGAAGAGGAAGATCTGAAGCTTGGAGTTCAGATCTATCGCCATCATATTCAGCTCCGAACAGTCCCAATAGATGATGGCTGAGATAATCTGCCTCAAGATATTGCGCTCCTGGAATGTACAGAGCAGTTAAATCTTGAAGGTTGATCTAAACCCATTCCATGATTGGGACAGTCTCTTTGAGCAAGAACTTGCTCCTTGTTCCCCTTGATTTCTAAAATAAGCTGCAGCCGCTGCATTGTCTGATCTTCACTGCAGACCCTAGGAGAACCACCCTGAGCTGCAGGATATTGGTCCGTATCTCTACCTGCCCCTAAGCATCTGCGAACACCTCTATCCAAGCTGGTTTCCCGAGGGGAAACTCCTTGCAGGGATTGCTGGGTATTTTCCACCAGGCTAGATGTCTCTTGCACTCTTGTGTTGATCTGTATTGCCACATTACCTGAAGGACAATAAAAAAATAGTATTTTCTGTTTTTATTTTTTTTATTTTTACCAAAATGGTGTCAATTTGAGCTCTGACTTTTGATCCAGCCAAACTTCTCTAAAACCTCCTTTTTGTGAGTTTGGATGATGATGTTGCTGGATCACTCACCCCTAAAGTTTTTTTTTGCCAAGCCACTCGTATTATTGCCAATAGATGGATTTAGTAAGTGGCCATGAGCAAGCCAGAGGAGCAGCTCGATGAGCTACAGGAACATTAAATTCAAATATATATGTTGACATGGAACCACAGCCATATCAGCAACTTAGGGCCAAAAATAGAAATCCCAAAACACTTTTCAACTCAAAATCCAACCAAAATCAACTACTTCATGTAAATATTCTATTGGATATGACAGACTTGGCAGTGGCACACATATCATCACATTAAAACGTCCTAAACATTAATAAGGACAAATGGTTGCATGATATTTCATAAGAGACAAGATGCAGGAATGAATAACTGTACCATGCTCAGGACACAGCTAGGAAACCTATCAACCTTACAGAAGGATTATGCTGCAAAAAGAATGGGACTCTTTCCACACTGTAATTTCAGAATACCCCAATTACAGGATATTTCGAATTTGGTCCAGACTTAGGTAGCCAGACTTTTAAAAGATGGCAGCCAATTTAAAAATAATCCATTTTAAATGAAAGCTGTTGTTAAAGACAACCAGGCAATTATGGGAAACATCCTAGGGGCCGATGGACAGGGGTCCCCAACCTTTTTTTTACCCATGAGCCACATTCAAATGTAAAAAAGTTGGAGCAAAATAGGCATGAAAAATGTTCCTGGGTTGCCACATTTGGGCTGTGATTGTCTTATTGGTAGCCTCTATATGGGCTTGCAGCCCACAGGAGCCTCTGTTTTGCAATACACACGGTTTGTATGCAACTAAAACAGGGGTGTCCAAACTTTTGGCACGCAGGGCCACATTGGAAAAAGAAAAATTGTCTGGGGCCACACATGAAATACACAAACATGTTTGGTTTGTAAAAGTAAAGGAAATGCACACAAAAGAACTACAATGCCAGTTGGATAACCAGATGGAGCTATACACTGAAATATGGGACACCTGGATATTAAATAGACTTATTATTATATTATTATTACTAACTGGGCAATGGGCAGAGTCCCCCCTCTTCCTATATCTTTTGCGACATGACGTTTCCTTGGGAACCAAGCTGGGCCGCATTCATATGCATCCTGGGCCGCATGTGGCCCTCGGGCCGCAGTTTGGACACCCCTGAACTAAAACTTGCCTCCAAGCCTGGAATTCAAAAATAATAACCTGCTTTAAGGCCACTAAGCGCAACATGGTTGGGGATCACTGGGGATCACTGCCACAGATGAATAATCACCAATAGTAAATCTTTTGTAAAACCCAATTGTTCTATATCTGCAACCAATCGTAAAAGCACGTGTGGTTTGAGTTTATTTTTGTAACAAATCCTACATAGGGGTCATTTTATGTATCTCTTTTCTCAATATCTCGAAACTACCAAGAGGGCAATTATACTGGAAGTATACTCACCTTTGCTGTTGCCCCGGCCTTGCCTGATCTGAGAGCGGTGGAGATGATACAGATGGTCATGTAGGGTTACCTACATTGGAGAAACTTCACGTTTAGTCCATTTACATTCTGGATTTCGTCAACTCCCTTCTCCCCTCATTCCTCCTCATGCCTTACTAACCCCACCCCTTCCATCTTCCCCTCTAATTTAGTACTTTACCTGCTTATAATGAACTACAAGTTTTTCAGTCACTGTTTATAATATGAAATATTGGGCAGTTAATAAGGAAGTGAGTGTTGCCAGTACAGAAAGCAGTGGGTATCAGTTTGGTGGGTATATTATTGGGAAGTTAATTAGGAAATGGGTTTGGGTTGCTTTTTACAGGTCAGTTTAATATTTATATTTCTGTATTTGTATCCTGCAGGAGAATGTGGTTAAAGCAAATATCAATAAGAAATTCTCTGCGCATTATGATGCGGTTGAGGCAGAGCTGAAATCAAGCACTGTGGGTAAGTAAATAGATCATCCCTATTGGCATTTTTACATATTGTAATACTTCAAAGTATGGTATTGCCCAGGCCCAAGGATCTTCCCCGTTTCCTTGGTTCCCTATAGCTATGGGTCACTAGTATCTATATTAACACTAGCTTGTTCTGATACTGTATTGTCCAGAGGACTGCCCCTTGCCATGGCAGTTGTTTGGGATACTCTAAGGATCACGCCGTTTATTTTGTCATTCTCTTGCCTCGTGCCCCTAAACTGACTCCAACCCTGTGTTTGCCCCAAGGATTGGTTACCCTTAATGACATGAAAGCAAAACAAGAGGCTCTGGTGAAAGAGAGAGAAAAGCAGCTTGCAAAGAAGGAGCAATTCAAGGACCTCCAGTTGTGAGTAATGTTTGCGATTCTATGTGCCTGTGTGGCAACAATATTGCCTCCTGTATGGGATGCATCGGGCATAAGATGGCCACATGCTTTAATATGTTCGTGGAACTCCTTACAATAGGCTGTACTTCACTATAATAATTCACTATATGTGTTATATTATGATAGTAATGTTTTAACTAACAAGTACTTATAATAACTATGATTATACTTTGCAACTATGTTTTATGTGATCATTTGTGCCCTTCAACTGATTATAGATCTTTATCTATAAATTATGCAAACAAATGATCTATCTATTCTAATCCTAATGTTGTGGCCTATTATAAACTCCAATTACATAGTTGGGGGGAAAAAAGACAAAATATGTTTAACTGCTGCAGGTTAATGGGTTAAGTGTTGCATTTGTTATTTTCTGACAGAAAGCTTGAAAAGCAGAGGGAAAGAGAGCGAAAAAAAGAGCAGAAGCGCAAAATAGCCAGCTTGTCTTTCAACTTAGAGGAAGATGAGGAATGTGAGGACGAGGAGAGTGAAGAAGAAGACGAAGAAGAAGAATACGTAGCAGACAAAGAGGGTAAAGAAGGCAAATTACACATCTGGTACTAGGGGATTGTGGTCAGTGTATGCTAAAGTGATCCATTCCAAGTATGCTAAAGTGATCCATTCCTATGTAACATAGGACTGTGCAGGCTTCTTATAAGCACCTGATGAAGAGTCCTTGGACTCGAAACATGTTGTGTATATCGAAATAAACAATACTATTGTTTGAAGGTTCTCCAGGGTAAGCTTTATTTATTGATCTGTGCAGGCTTCTTATACCCCGGTGCATGCTGGGCTGGATGGTGCCTTGTGCTACCTCTAGCCCAGCTGTGGGAGGTGCTGAGTGCAGCCATGGGATTTAAAAGAAAGGCAGGCCTTGGCTCTGGGCTATGTGGGACTATACATACATAATTCCTATATTACATAGGAATTTGCAGAGGGAAAAGCCTGCCAGGCCAGTCTGTAAATAAGAAACCCTGAATTCTCATTTTTCCTCCCTGCTTCTAGACCTGCCTAAGAAGAAGAAGAAGAAGAAGCAGCTTGGGAAAAATCCAGATGTGGATACAAGTTTCCTGCCAGACAGAGACCGCGAGGTACTGCGACTTCTGGTTTGTCTGGGAAACTGTAATCTGAAAGTAGGGCCTTTTTAAGGCCTTGGTGGGCAAGAGCCAGTTGGTGGGTTTACTTCATTGTGCAGAAGGTGGCAAAAATGCCAACTTACATTGAAATGAGAGCAGAAGAAAGTGTGGCACACTGCTGAAAATTGTGGCGTGGCTTCTGGGGGATTTAAATTGGGATACAATCCACCCAATTACCCCCCTTCCAACACTGGGCAAAAGCTAAGGAGATACAGTGGGCCCTAAGCAGATGCCCCCTTTTAAAGTAGACAAGTGGAACTTGTTAGTCAGACAGCTTCTCTATGCTTTTAATGTACCACACAATCATTTGTATCACTAACTGGTTGGTTGAGGAGTTTATATGTTGCATTTATTAAAGCTAATAAAAGTTTTTGACGGAGATGCTAAATCACTACCCTTCTGCCTATCTCTAAAGCCTAAATCTATAAATCTTGGCTTTCTATATGGCAAACAATCTAGAGGTTTAGCATGAGCTCAGTAAGCACACAGGACTCTTGGCAGGTTCAGACTTTATTTGTAAGCCCTGATGCCTGGAGAGATCTATGGCTGCTTTAGCAAAAAGAGTGTAAGGTAAGAAAGCTTAGCGAAAGCAGAGCAAATGACTGTTACTTAACATGAATATAATCACTCAAAACGTCTTGTGACAAATGATAGCACCTTTAAGGCACAAGACAATTGAAAAAGACCCTTTTATAATCTTTCACTAGGATTCTGTCCTTGCTGTCTCTGCAGTTATTACTTTAAGTGCCTGGGCTCACACTGACAGAAGTCTCATTTTGAGCCCTAATTTGTGGGAGCATGAGCAATTTCCTTCTTCAACAATGTATGGCAATTTATTTCTGCCCTCTATATGCTGTTCAATTGCAGTTTTCAGTCATGTTTTAGAAGATGCTGGGCGATGTATGTCAACAATTGCTAAAATGCCAGAGCTGTTGAGTGTTTGTAGATTGCTTTTCCTACACCAGCCCTTTATATTTTGTTGCCTCTGTAATCTTAATGCTGTGTAGATGTTATCTTCTTATAGAACAAATAGAAACCTGGATCCAACCTTGGTTTGATTTTATCTTCAGGAAGAAGAGAACCGACTTCGAGAAGAACTGAGACAGGAGTGGGAGTGCAAGCAGGAGAAGATAAAAAGTGAGTCTGTCCCTGTGACAGGGTTATTGGAGAATGTGCCCTAATGACGGGTATGCTGTAATAAAGGTGGGAGTATTGGGTTGGTCAAGTGGGGCAGTAAGTGATTGTCCCAATGGTTTGGTGGCATGTGAGTCCCAATTAAAAAGGAAGTTGGTATACTGGGACAGTAAATGAGGGATCATTTTACTGGGAGGTGGGAATACTGAGTCAATGATTTCAGTTTATTTTAGCACCTAAAACAAATACACTACTGTGAAACTTGTGTGCTGTTTTTTTTTATCAGGTGAAGAAATTGAAATCACCTTTAGCTACTGGGATGGCTCTGGGCACCGCCGCACAGTAAAGGTACAGTCTAATTATGCTGTATACAACCTTAACCACCCACACACTTGCTTATTCATACAACAGCACACCTCCTCTTCCACTAGCAGTTGCCCTTTAGGAGGACAGAACTGTGCACAACACAAGTGCTGCAGTCACTTCCCAATCCATTCCATGGGAGAGCTGCTACATTCTACTTGTATGTAGGAGAGCCTGGGAATGCTCAGGAACAGGCTCCCAATTGCTGACATTGCTAGTGTCACCCATAGGAATATGTACAGTGATACCCAGTCAACTAGTGTTTTAGAAATAAAGATATATGCACACCTGCCAAAAATGGGAAGTAAAAAGGAAGTGAGGCTCCTGTACCTGAGAGTTAAGAGCCAAGGCAGGTAATGGTACAGAGATAATAGTGGCATGTGCAGTTATGAGGGGAACAGACTGCAGTAGTGTTAGAGCTCCCCACTTACCCCCAAAATTAATACTTAAGCAACAGATGGTTTATATTGTATTAAGTGGCATATTAAAGAATCTTAGCAAACTGGTGTGTATATATATATATATATTTATTTATTTATTTATTTAAGTAAATATTCCCCTTTTACATCTCTTGCCTTGAACCACCATTTTGTGATTGCCTGTGCACTGCCTCAGAGATCACCTGACCAGAATACTGCAGCTCTAACTGTAACAGGAAGAGATCACCTAACCAGAATACTGCAGCTCTAACTGTAACAGGAAGAGATCACCTAACCAGAAAAACTGCAGCTCTAACTGTAACAGGAAGAGATCACCTGACCAGAAATACTGCAGCTCTAACTGTAACAGGAAGAGATCACCTGACCAGAAATACTGCAGCTCTAACTGTAACAGGAAGAGATCACCTGACCAGAAATACTGCAGCTCTAACTGTAACAGGAAGAGATCACCTGACCAGAAATACTGCAGCTCTAACTGGAACAGGAAGAAGTGTGGAAGCAAAAGACAGAACTCTGTCTGTTAATTGGCTCATGTGACCTAACATGTATGATTTGTTTGTGTGCTACGATCCCAGGGGGCGGCCCTTATTTTTTTAAATGCTAATTTTCTATTTAGGATTACCCAATGGCACATACTACGAAAAAAGTATATTGTTATGAAAATGGGTTATTTACATGAAACAGGGTTTTACATATGAGCTGTTTTATGCAATATCTTTTTCTATAGACCTACATTGTTCAGGGCATATAGTTTTCCTTTAAGATGTAGTGCTGATAGAGGTGGGTAATACCAATCTCTATTAAGATACTCAATGGTCCCTCGCCATGAGTGCTGAAAATTTGGCATTACTGCCACTTGCTATACTGACTAGAAGCGAGATGCAGCACACACCCACCTACTTAGCATTAGTAACGCCCATGTAATCAGTCAGAGGTCCATAGATTGTCTTCCATAACCAATAACTTGTTTTTTCTTTGGAAATAGATGAAGAAAGGAAACAGTATCCAACAATTCCTGCAGAAAGCACTGGAGATCCTACGGAAAGACTTTAGTGAGCTCCGGTAAGCTCCCTGAACTCACACTTTCTCCTGGCTCCGCCATCCTCGCACATCCTTCCCTAGCTGCAACTCAAAATACTATTCAGGTTTCCTAAAAGCAGCAGAGCATGTGCTTTGTTTGCGGGGGCTTTATATGGCAGTACAATACCTATGTTTGATATAAGGTTAGTGTTCTGTATATAAGTGTGGTGCTGATATACTGTGTGTCCCCTAGATCTGCAGGCGTGGAACAGCTCATGTACATTAAAGAAGATCTCATCATTCCACATGTAAGTATGGCAGTTAATGAAACAGATTTCCCAGTGTGCTGTCAGTGCAGGTATCTGGGGGTCATCTGGATCGTAGGACAAGAGATGGCAGAAAGGTTCAGGTGACATGTTAAATGGCAAGCAAAGGACTGGGTTGTACTAGAGGGATGTCACCTAGTTGTGCTTTCCTTGTGGCACAATGCAACTTCCTTCCATTGAGAATGTATGGTTACAGCCTTCCTCTTCCTGATCCTCAGGGCTGAAGTTCCTCTGCTGTCTATTCCATAAGGGAAGCATTGGGGCGTTTATTTACTGTAATCTTGCCTCTTTTTCCCCATAGGTATTTTTTATGGAATCATATTTGCACAGACAAAATGTACTGGGTGCCATAAGTTTTTAGCTTGTGGCCAGTACTGAAGGGTTTCTTATATCGTTGTCTTTCATTTCTCTTTTCCTTTCAGGTTTGGAGTGACCGAGTGTAATTATGTGATTACTTTAGAGTTTGGAAACCTTTTACCTTTTGTAGCCTTCTTTAATCAAGGCTAGGCACAAAATACACTCAGTCTGCTTCTGGGGAAAATGTAGGTGTCCCAAGAACACTACAGGGCCTATAAGTGTAGTATTGTCATTGTACCGCTCTTGTAAAGACTGCTGCCCAGTTAATCTAGTACTGGTTAGAGGCATATAACCCTGCACTTACACTATGTAACTCTCTTTCAGCATCACAGCTTTTATGACTTCATTGTGACAAAGGCGAGAGGCAAAAGTGGTGAGTTTAACATAGGAATATAATACGTTTAGACAAAATGTTGTGGTGTTTGCACAGTGTGGTACGTGTGCTTGGTCCTGGAGCAGAGACTACAATAGCAGCTGTCATTAGCTGGGACAGATGAAAAAGTGACATATGAGCAGTGTACAGGGTCATAAGGTATGTTTGCAATAAGCCTTGATACCAGTCAAGTTCAATAAATACAATACACTACGTACATAAGAAAATGCATACCAAAAAAAATTGCCCTGTGTGTACAAATGACATGGCACTTGCTAAACATCTGCTTTCTCCATACATTTTGTGTACTAAGGGCAATCTTTGTATTTGCCTATGTACAGTGCGTATTGTGTTTATTGAACTTGACTGATATAAAAGACTTTTTGCAAACATACAGTTGTGTTCCGAATACCCCTAATGAAAACCCCTACCCTCCATAGCCCCCCCCCCTCCCCGGGGGCGTATTGCCGCATGTGCAGTTGTAGCAATTTTCCTGTCCTGAACAACTGTGCATGTGCCAACAGCCACGGAAATTGCCAAAGATTCCCGAAGTGGTGAAGATGGCGTCCTTGAGCTCCACTGTGCTGACTGCATCAAGGGGTATTCAAAGACTTTTGCACGGGCAAAGATTTTTAGGGGCATCTACAGGTATGAACACCTGTGCGGGGTGGGGGATAGGGAGGGGGGACTATGCAGGGTAGGGGTTTTCATTAGTTTGGGGTTTAGTTTCCTTTAAGGTGCAGATATTTGGCCACTCCATAACGTCAATCTTGTTGGTGTGGAACCAATATGTTGCTGGTTTACTGGTGAGTTTGGGCTCGTTGTCTTGTTAAAACCCCCATTTCAAGGGCATTTCCTCTTCGGCATAAGGCAACATGACCTCTTCAAGTATTTGGATTGAAACTGATCCATGATCCCTGGTACTGGATAAATAGGCCCAACACCATAGTATGAGGAACATCCCATATCATGATGCTTGTGCCACCAACTTTACTCTGTACTGTGGCTTCATTTCAGTGTTTGGGGGCGTGTGATAAACTGTCTGTGACCCCTACACCCAAAAAGAACAATTTTGCTTTCATCAGGCCACACAATGTTGTGCCATTTCTCTTCGGGCAAGTCAGTGTTTTCTTTGGCAAATTGTAAGCTCTTCAGCACAATATCAACAATGGGACTTTGCAGGGGCTTCTTGCCGATAACATGGCTTCACATAGGCGCTTTTTAATTGTAACATTATCACAGGTAACTTTGCTCCTTCTTTCATCTTCCTGGAGCTGATCATTGGCTGAGTCTGTGCCATTTTGGCTAATCTTCTATCCATTCCAATGGGCGTTTTCCCTTTTCTTCCACTTCTTTCAGGTTTTGGCTGCCATTTGAAAGCATTTGAGATAATTTTAGCTGAGCAGCCTGTGTGTTTTATGCACTTCTTTATATGTTTCCCCTCTCAACTTTTTAATCAAAGTTGGCTGTTCTTCTGAACAATGTCTGGAAGGATCCAATTGACTCAGATTTTCAGAGAGAAATGCGCTATAACCAGCAGTGCAACATTAGCTCATTCCTTCATTAAAGAAGGAATGGAATTGACTCCTATATTTTTCACAGAATGAATGAGCTCACTAATTGAACTCCATACTGCTATTATTTGGAACAAGCTATTATTTTGAATAAGCCTAAAATAATTATTCAGTTATACAGAATCTGCAGCAGTATGACATGACTGTTGGGTCTGTTGGTTTTCTATTACTCTACTACACCTACTAGTAAATTATTTGCCATGTAGAAATATAATCAAAACAGTGATTGATCAGGTTATTGATGTTGGACTGATATTATTCTGAACACAACTGTACATTATGCTTGGTGTTTTCCAAGTGGTGTGCGTTATTTGGGTATATATATTTCTGGTCCATTGGCCAGACATGGTCTGTACGATTTATATATATATATATATAATTACATCCGTAATAATAATTTCTATAGTTTGCAGTTTAGTGTCAAATGATATTGGTGTGCCCCCCCCCCTGACACTGGTGACACCACTTGGAATGACTACTACCGTCACCCCCCCCCCCACACACACACACACACTGCTCATATTTTATTTGGCTGAACCCTAAACATTGTAAAGGGCTTTCTTCAGCTGAGCTGCTAATGAGGGTTCATTATTTCTAAAACCAAAAGGACATCTTGGCTTCAAGCACTTCTCTTTTTTTTCTCTTTTAGGTCCACTTTTTAACTTTGATGTTCACGAAGATGTGCGACTGCTGAGTGATGCCAGTGTAGAAAAGGATGAGGTTAGACCCTTGTTCCTATACATGTCTTTACTTCCTACAAGTTGGGCCCCACCATCTGTCTCTAAGCACCTGTTCTGTTGTAGCTATGAGCATATTCTGTTCATAGCTGGGCCTTCTGTCATTAGGTGGGCATGGGTTATGGTTGTTGCATGGCATCTTTAGCTGAAATTGTGCATAGTCCCACTATCCATGTCATACCAAATGTAGTCTTGTAATTTTGCTTGTGCCAATGAACACAAACATTTATATATTTTAGTCCAAAGATGGTCAGTATAGAGTTGTTTAGAAAGCATTGACATTTCATTTTTCCCCTTATATTGTGCTTTAGTCTCATGCTGGAAAAGTTGTCCTGAGGAGCTGGTATGAGAAGAACAAGCACATATTCCCAGCAAGTCGGTGGGAACCTTATGATCCAGAGAAGAAATGGGATAAGTATACGGTAAGGGTAGCAATCCATTCTCCCCTTGTTGCTAAATGAACCTTAACTTTCAACTATTTTTGTGCTCATTGTCTTGCCCCTGTGCAAAGCAATTATGTAGTTACATAAAGACAAGGCATTTGCATCCCAAAACCTTACATGAAGGCCAGAAGATACAAAGCAAAACATTGTGTGATTGAATTTCAGCATCTATTATATCAAGCCCTATTATTATTTTCTCGTCACCTATGACCTGCATTCACCCACCGGGCCCACGGACAGGAACCTCCCCCAAGCAAGTTAAAACCACCAGCCCACCCTCTACTCAGTCCTTTTTTTTTTTTTTTTTTTTTAACCTGTCCGTGGCTGATGGATAGTCATGGCCAGTAATGTTCCCAGTATCAGGTGAGATCTCTCTCGGTGTCCGTCCCCCCCCCCGGAAGCCTTTCACTCCCCATAAGAGGGTTAGCAAGGGAGAGCCGGGAGGTTGCGTAGAAGCAGCCCGGGGGCCAAGCCATACCTTCTGTTGTGCAGGTTACGGAGGCGATGCGAGCAGCAGGAAGGAGAAGGTTTCGCTGCCGGGACTCGGCGAAACCCGGAAGTGACGTCCGGACGGCTTGGTGCAGAGGACCATTTTTTAGTTTCATGTTTCAGAACATGTATCGGAAGAACTGGAAACCATGCCTCCTCAAAAGAGAAGGAGGGGGTCTTACTCAACACTGTTCCTGATAAAAAAAGGCCTTGGGTACGATGAGGCCAGTATTGGATATGAGGAGTCTAAAGAACTTCCTACAAAAGAGAAAATTCAAAATGGAATCGTTTGCTTCAATCCTCCAAGCAATCGCTGTGGGAGATTGGCTCACGAAAATAGATTTAAAGGATGCGTATTTTCATGTACCAATTTGCCAAGAGCACAGGAAATACCTGAGGTTCACAGGAGGGGAAATTCATGTTCAGTTCAAATGTCTCCCTTTTGGCCTGTCACAATCTCCCAAGAGTTTTCACAAAAATTCTAGTCACGTTGTTGGTCGAATTGAGAAAAGAGGGGATATCGGGCTTTCACTATCTAGACGTCATGTAAGTGACGGCAAAGACAGAGGAGAAGCAGACGCTCACACAAGAAGGATGTTGGAGTTCTTACAACTATATGGTTGGATAATAAACAAGGAGAAAAGCAATCTGCTTCCAACAAAGTCCCTTACTTTTCTGGGTACACACTTCCAAACGCAAAGGAGTAAGTATGCCTGCCTGTCGAACAGCAGAAAATGATTCAGGCAGTAGAAGAGTTCAGAAGTCAGGAGGTGGTGACAGTGCGTCAGCGTTTAAGGATCCAAGGCCTAATGTCCTCAACGATCCAGGTGGTGAAGTGGGCAAGATGGCATTCAAGGCCATTGCAAAAATTTTTGTTAAAAAGGATCCTGTCATGGGAAACGGTTTTTTCAAAACGCATCAGTTAATAGTTCTACTCCAGCAGAATTCTGCACTGAAATCCATTTCTCAAAAGAGCAGATTTTTTTATATTCAATTTTGAAATCTGACATGGGGCTAGACATTTTGTCAATTTTCCAGCTGCCCCCAGTCATGTGACTTGTGCCTGCACTTTAGGAGAGAAATGCTTTCTGGCAGGCTGCTGTCTTTCCTTCTATACTGTATGTAACTAAATGTGTCTCAGTGGGACCTGGATTTTACTATTGAGTACTGTTCTTAGATCTATCAGGCAGCTGTTATCTTGTGTTAGGGAGCTGCTATCTGGTTACCTTCCCATTGTTCTGTTGTTAGGCTGCTGGGGGGGAAAAAAACAGAACAATGGGAAAAATCTGTACAAATCTGCAATAGCAGGGGATCAAGATACCTGTTGTTTCCGACAGCCTCTATGGTGATAGATTTCTTTTTCTCCGGTTATGAGAAGGGGCTTCAGATGAGTACTCTCAAGGTACAAGCCTCTGCCATTTCAGCACTAACTGGAATATCATGAGCTCTAGATCTGTTGGTCTAGCGGTTTTTCAATGAATTTATGAGAGTAAGACCTAGCATTTGAAAATGCAAACCACCTTGGGATTTACCTTTTGTCTTGAACATGTTGACAAAACCACCCTTGAGCCAATAGAGGATATTTTATTGTGGAATGTTACTCTGAAAGTGGTGTTGCTGTGACTTCAGCATGTAGGTTGGGTTTGCTGGCTGAATTATTTTCCGCTGAGCCATTTACAATGTTCTTCAAAGATAAAGTGGTGCTTAGGCCCGCTTTCAAGTTTCTACCAAAAGTAGTATCAAAATTTCATATGGATTTGGAGATGTCTCTTCCCTCCTTTTGTCCATCCCCAAAGTCAGAAAAGGAGAAGCAGTGGCATATGCTTGAGCACTCACTATATACCTGGAGAGAACAAAATCATGGAGAAAATCTGAACATTTATTTGTTATTCCATGTGGATCAGGAAAGGAAAAGCTCCTTCTAAAAAGACAGTTAGTTCCTGGATTGTGGCGGCAATTGCAAAAGCATACAACACAGAAGGCAGGGAAATTCCCTAGGGGCTAAAAGCCCATTCTACCATGGCGTTGGCGAGTTCCTGTGCGATGGAAGCCAAAGCATCGTCAGAAGCAAATCTGCAGAGTGGCAAGATGGTCATCCGTCAATACATTTATTAAGCATTATAAACGTGATGTCCTTGCCTCCCAGGAAGCGAGATTTGGGTTTTAATTGTTCAGGTTACTGAATAAAGTGTGTTGAGTTAACTGCATTATGTCTAAGTCCCTCCCTCTTAGCTTTGGAAGTTTCCATTGGTGAATGCAGTGCATGAGGAAAACAGGAAATTGTTTCTTACTTACTGTAATTTCTATTTCCTGGTCAACTTCCATGGCAGCATTTACCAGGGAATTCCCACCCCGGTGACAAGCTGTATAACTAAGACGGTGAGTAGAGGGTGGGCTCATGGTTTTAACTTGCTTGGGGGGAGGTTCCCATCCGTCGGCCTGGTGGGAGGATTAACCCATTGGTGAATGCTGCCATGGAAAGGTGGCCAGGAAACAGAAATTACGGTAAGTAAGAAACAGTTTCCTCTTTTCCCAAGATGAAGCTGTTATAAAATAGCTAACGTTTCCATTCCTCCAAGCAAACAGCCAACCTCTGTCCTTTTCTCAATATTTAACCCCCCCCATAATCCCTTTCTGCATGTATGTGCCACTGAAATTTTGTAAGGGAGTGTAAGTGTTTGCATTATTATTTTATGTAAACATGTAAAGTGCTATGTTAGTAAAGATATACATAAAGTTCACGTCAGGGTTTTTTTTATAATTATTTTTTTATTGGAAAATTTAGAGTGATAAATAAAGTATTGTAATACATTTAAGAAGATTAAGGTCTTAGAACAAACCAAAAAAAAAAAAAATGTATATTAAGCCTGAGTTGTCTTATATTATATATTAGTATATTAAGCCTGAGTTGTCTTACCACTGGTAATTGGAGAAAGTTGAATGTCTATTGTGCCAATTGTAACAACAGGGATTTTAACAGAAAATTTACTTGTCAATTGTATATTGGAGGGTCCTCAAATTGTAGCCATCGGCCTTAAATCTTTTCAAATATATGTTGGCAGCCTCTCCTTATGTGTCACCTCTTTGGTCTGCGCAAACAACCCACGTAGACCCCCTGAGAGGACCTGCAACTAAAAGCCATGCACTCCAATGCCAGGGCAAATAGCAGTGGTGACAATTGACATCTCTAACTTGTGCCTCTGGATATGGGAAAAGGGGAATATATCATGTTGTTTGCCTATTCCACTGACTCAAAGTCCTTTTCATTATCAAGTGCTGCCACTCTTCTATTCCAGGGGTTGTCATATGTAATTGAAAGTTTGGTATAAAGCCTTATATTTGTGTTGATCTGCCAGGCATGATGCCAATTCAATTGTGCTGGCAACCAGTTTCTTTGTCATCATTAATGAAGGAGATGGGTCTAAAAGATGAACATTCTAAGAAGTCCTTACTCATCCTTGTTACTTTCGTGGGTCCATTCGGACTAGTCATGTTTAAAGAGATAGAGACACCTGAAATTAAACCTTTTTTTACATCTATGATAACATTGTCTTTGCATGCTATTTATAATTTTGCCATCAAGTATTTACTGATGATTTTACATTACATATCTGATTCCCCATGTTTCTCTGAGCATTAGAAACTCTTAACTGACAGATTGAAAAGGGACAGTCAGGTTAGTAAAACAGTCAGGTTTAGGAACTTTAAATAACAAATACTTACAAAAGCAGATGTATTAGTGAAAAACAGTCTACATGACACAGGTCATTTTTTGTGTACATTCATTTTGAAAAGTTGTTTTTTAGTATTGGTATCACTTTATTCACAGTATCCTGAATCCTTTAGCAGCATTAAACTGTAGCCTTTGGGGCCAGACAGGGATGAACAGATTTCACTATTAGCTAATGTTATCTCCTTTGTTTATTTGCCTTGCACAGATCCGGTAAGAAGCCTGGAAGGAATAGACGTAGACTGACCTGCACTGTGTCTCTGTTCCTGTCTGCCTTTGTATTCTGCATCCAAATTGTTGTACAGTCTTCCCTTCTGCCTACTCAACTGGATAATATATTTGTCTTGTGTCAAATGAATTGTGTGTCCCTGTTAAAGCCTTTACAGATTTGGTGCATGTGAGGGTGGTGGCACACGTGGCTACTGGGGGAGATTACTTGGCCATTGACAAATTGCCTCTTCTTCGGGGCGACTAATCTCCCCTAAATGCCTTCCCGCTGGCTAGAATGTCAATCTCCAGCGGGATGGCACTAGGATCGCTTTGGCTTTCCGAAATTGCCTCATGAGGAAACTTTGAGCGATTTTGGAAAGCAGAATCGATCCGAGTGCCATCCCGCCGACGATTTACATTGTAGCCAGCGAGAAGGGAGATTAGTCGCATGAAGAAGAGGTGATTTGTCGCTGGCCGATTTATCTCTCCCAGTAGCCTTGTGTGCCACTACCCTAACAGAGTATTCTATTATATTGTTATTCATTTCAGTAACTGCTTTAACTTATGGCAATCGGTGTGACTTCTGAAGAACTGTAATGCTAGTGTGATACATAGTGCTTGGAGCTGATGGGGCTCAGCTAGGGTTGCCACCTTGGGGATTGCGCCTTGCCTGGAAGAACCAGTTGCCGGCTATGTGCCTGGCTAAGGTCCCAGTCTTACTCATGGTTCCAGAGTATTTTCCAAGGAACGAGACGGTATATACCCTGTGTGTAACTAGGATTCGGAATCACAATCCCTGTTAATGTTCAGGAAATCTTTATGTACTTTATTTCAGTAATTCTGTACTGTTCAGAGGGAAGCATTGCTAAGACGGGCTACTATGTGTACAAATGACATTGTTCCATTTGGTCTGGGTTGTATTCCTAACAGCACTATTGTGAGATTGACAGGCCTTACCTGTGTGACAGAACCACTCATTTGGTATCACGTGTGTCCATGCTCTCGTCTGTCTTTCGCCCATTTATAAAACCCATTCGCTTCTGGAAATTCAAATAGGGAAAGGTTCCCATCCGTATCAATAGCAACTGTAAAGGCTGCCTAACTGGGGTCATATCTCCCTTGATTAATAATGCCCTATACTTCTCCCACTCTTGGAAGCAGATATCAGCAGAGAGAGTAGTTTTGCACACTTTCCAGTGGCATCAATTTCTATGTAGGTTTTCTATTTTCCCAAATCCCTGCTGTAGGTAAAATTATAGGGGCTGCTTTCAAAGTGCCATAGATTTTAGTTGTTTGCGTTGCTGGGCTTATTAAACATGATTCTGCTACTGACTGGACATCTTTTGCTAGAGCATGTGTGTTACTTAGGGAAACACAGGCATTGATTGATGCCTTCCCTGCAACTTGTACAATTAGGACAGACTCTTTTAGTCCAAGGAATTGGAGATAGAGGGTAGAGACTGATCTAATGAGCCTGTTCACAGTCTGGATCAGGAGAAGCTCTGCTTTGCTGCAATCCCAGTGTGCAAAGTTCCACTCAGCGACAGGAGAGTATCTATATAGTTAGAATGCGTTCCTTATGGTCACATATATGGCCCTTAAACATCACGGAGATGCAGTGCAGCACAATATGCAGTAGGTGGCACACAGGTGCCATTGTGTTAAACTATGGACGCCACATGAGTCAGTCGTGTTAGTAATTGTATATGTTTTCACCACAGCATTTTATTTATACGTGTATATATTTAGTGTAATACATGTTAAGGTGGGAAATATTGCAGCAAGTGCCCCTTGCACAACCAATTATAGAACTATGATAACTGTAGCTACTGACAAGGTAATATTTAGTAAGGTTTTTATATATGCAGAAGGTTAATGTAGTGCCCCTGTGCTGCCAGTCGTACCATTGCATATAATACTTGGTGCTCCCAACAGGAATGGAGTTCTGTACTGAATGAACAACTCATTTGGCTCAGAAAATGCAGTATATATATTGCACTGGCACCATGCTGGCTTTACTACAAGCAACGTGAGCCTGCTCGTGTGGAGGCCTCTATAGCCTCATATTAATAGTGAGCCAGTGTGCCTTATGTACAAGTGCACGGGGATTGGTCAGTGGCCCTTAGGCATAGCCCCAGGCACAGCAACAGATGGAAAGAGAATGGGGCAGTGGAGGGTTGTGTTATGGGTGGGGGGATGGCTAGAGGCTCATATCACTTAGCACCAACTGTCAACTTCTGCCCAGCCAGCTCAGCCCTTGAACGGGTCAGTGTGACATCTGCTCCAGAGAGGGAGAAGGCAATGGAGAATGGCACATTGTTATTGCCTTCAGTTATTACCATTATCTGGAAAAGAAACACTGCCATCGTTGCACCCCATTACCTGTACCCCTACATATTCAATGTTTTTACTATTTACACTCATTTGGAATTTATTTTACTGCAATTGCCTATTCCACTGGCCAAGCTTTTCTTTTTAGCAACCTGAAAACAGGTTCTCTTGCCTTCTAGTTCTGTATGTTGCACCACCTTTTTTTCTTCCTGATTAGATGCCTAGTCCCTGCCAATGCAAGGGAGTGAAGCTCGCACCAACCACCAATGAAAGCTGTAATACTTATGTAAAATGAAAATATATTTTAATGTTTTCCTAATGTGTTTTGAATACCTTTCAATGTCGGGACTTGTGTGCACATTCTAGGGAGATGGAGACTGGGCTTTCACTGTGGATGATTGGTGGGGGCGGGGGTTAAAATAGGGTAATTTCTGGATTTTAATACTTGGGAACTAGATATTTTTCCTGGCAGACTTCCTGCTACTTGGCCAGAAAGATTTGGGGGAACAGAACCCAGAGACCTATATTATGTGGGCCAATGCTGGGTGCCCCTCCCCCATCATCTCAACACAAAGGCAAGTTCTTTAGAGGCTGCAGCACTGGTGAGTCACCTGCTAGTTACACTGCTCCCAAATAGGCAACCCTACTCCCGAAAGAACAATAAACACCTTACTTTGCACCATATTGGGGCTCTGGCATTCTTGGGGGTTAGACACCTGTATCATGTTCCCACACCAAGAACTACACCAATGTAAAGGCACCAAGATATTATAATTGTGCCTCCATCTTGGCAGCTCTGGGTGCTGATGCAAAAAGAACCATGAAGAGTAGAAGTCAAAGCACTGAAAGAATGTTCACATTGGGTGCATGATGGTTGAGCAGAGTGGTTACTGGTTGCCTTGCAGCAATGAGTGCTAAGTTAATTAGTGTGAATGTTCACCATTGGTTATTTCAAGTTTACTCCAGGTACTTCCAAATACACTACATAACAAGGTGCATATCCTCCATAAAATGCCTGATCATAGCTTCCACTCCACAAGGTGCCAGAGCCTCCCTTCCACTTTACATGTACTGGCCCTCTCTTCGTCCCCACAAGGTGCCTGATCCTCTGTGGCTCCTTACAAGATGCCTAATTATCTATTTTTTCCTACAAGGTGCCTAATCCACCTTTCCCCTCAACAAGGTGCCTGGTCCTCTTTTCCTCTCCACAAGGTGAACAATCCTTTTCCACAGGGTGCCTGATTATCTATTCTTCCTCACAAAATGTCTGTGTGACAGAGTTATGTCACTTAAATAAATGTTTCTTTTTTTTGTTCTTGAGATATGTGTGGAGGACAGTACTTTCTTACTTTCTTCTCTGTCTTTTCTACCTCTGCTGGCCAGCGCAAACTCTCTTTCTTAATCTGTCTTTCATTACTTCTTGTGTCTGTCCTACACCATTCTCAGCCTTGAAACATATTTTTTCTCCTGTGTTCAACATGGCAACAACAGGGTTAAAAGCCATGTGAAAGCAGTCTGTTTTGCAGCTCTATAAAGTTAGATTTAAACATTAGTTTTTCCTCTTAGAAAAGCAACTTGCCACTAAAAAATACCCTTTATATATGAGTTCAAACTTTAACATTTAAAGTTTAAAATACTTACCTGAGTTTCCCAAGTTGATGAGTCTGCACAGGGTTTGGTGAAACACACGGGTGTAGCCTGATTGTTGTCAGCTGTGCACAGACATTTCACAGCTTGGAATTCAAACTTTGTTTAAATGTGAGTTTCTTTTTACCTTTTTTATGTTGTAATCCATGAAGACTAATATGTAAATGTATATGTGGAAATTGCAATTATTGTTAAAATGTAACATTTTGTTTAATGTGAGATGTATGATGTCACAGAACCACAAAGCATTCTGGGAGCCTTGGGTATAAAAGGCCGCTCGCAGTCAGCAAGAGTCTCTCTGTCTGATGTTGGCTCTCTTCAAGGAAAGACCTAGAGAAACTGCTCTGCTGTTCTGATGCCATGCTGAAATTGAGCTGTGTAATACTTTTCCTGCTGCTTTAAAGAAATAAAGCTACCTTTTTCATTGCCAAGCAAGCTTCAGCAACCTCTGTTAAAGGGCCCACACCACAGTCTGATTTTCTCTTGTTCTACACAAGGTGCTTGATTATCTCTTCTTCACCCTAAGGTGCTTGAGCCTCGTCTCCTACTGACATGGTGCCCAATACTCTACAATGTGCCAGGTCCTCTCTTCTTCCCTACAAAGTGCCAGATCTTTAATTGTGCCTCACAGAGTCCCTGATCCTCTCTTCCTCTCCAGAGACTGCCAGATGCTCATTTCCTTCCTATAATGTCTCTAATCCTTTTTCCTTAGGGTCCACAGGGTGCCAGGTTCTCACTTCCTCTTTACAATGTGGCAGGTCCTTTCTTCCTCTCCACAAGGTGCCACATTCTTGCTTCTTCCCCACAAGGTGTCTGATCTTCTCCACGAGGTCCCTCGTCCTCTCTGCCTCTCCACAAGGTGCCAGATCCTCTCTGTCTGTACTAGGGATGCACCAAATCCACTTTTTTGGATTTGGCCGAACCCCCAAATTGCAAAAGATTCAGTCGAATATTGGTGCAGATTCTGTGCATTTGTGTATGCAAATTAGGGATGGGAAGGGGAAAACATTTTTACTTCCTTGTTTTGTGACAAAAAGTAATGTGATTTCCCTCCCCACCCCTAATTTGCATATGCAAATTAGGATTTGGATCGGCCGGGCAGAAGGATTCGGTGCATCCCTAGTCTGTACACAAGGTGCCAGAGTCTCTTTTACTCCACAGAAGATGCCAGATTTCTTCTTCTAAAGAAGATGCTTGGGTCTTTCTTTCCCCTGATGTGGAAACAGCTCCTTCTCACATGGTGCTTAATCATCACAACCTTCGTTGTGAAAAATCCACTTTTCAGACTCACAAGGCAAATAATACACTATCACAGTGCCGTCCAACTTCTGTGGTACCGCCCGCATGCTACTAAGGGGCATAAGCAGATGAATTTTGCTGTCTGGATCCAATATATTTTTTTAATGTGTGTGATGAGGTGACCATACATTTTTGATGGTCAGGCAGTAATGATGAAATTGACCAAATATGTCTTTATGTCCACCTGAATAAGTGTAGATATATGTGAAGGGTACAATTTTGGGGAAAGAAAAGTAACATATAGAGGATGTGTTACGCAGAGTATCAATCTTGTGTGAATCGAGGAGAAATCAGTTAGCTGTTAGGAGGTGTAGGTTAAGATGTCAAGTACTTTGATAGAATAATCATTATGTCTTTAAATACTTAGACACAAGGTACAGACAGTGCTTAAGTCCTTCATGTTACTGGTTGTTTAAATGTACCCTGAATACACACACACATATACTATAAAGCTCTCTGGCTTCCATCTCTGCCTCTCACCATGATTTGTCCATCACACTAGCTGAGAGCTTGCTTCTTTCTCTGCCATCTTATCCTCTAATCGTGTTTCTATAGTAACATGCTGGCAATAGCTCAATCCCAGCTTTTACTCTCTGTGGGGAGATGGGCTACAGCAGCTGAGAAGTAACTGCCAGAAATGTCGTGTCTCCCTCTTGTTAAAAGCCTGGCAGTGTCCCTTGCCCTCCTATTACTGCTCAGTGCTGGGAAACACAGGGAAGTACAGCAGCAACCTACGTACTGTCTATTAAAACACTATCAGTACAGGATCCATTAGGCTTACACTTATATCATTAGATAATGAAAGCCATGGACATCTCACAGTAATACAATTCAATAGTATTAGAAACTATGATCATGTCCTATATCCCCACACTCTAAGGGGCAGATTTATCAAAGGTCGAGGTGAATTTTCGAATGCAAAAAATTCTAATTTCCAGCTATTTTTTGTGTACTTCGACTAGGGAGTAGTGCAAATTCAATTCAAAATTTGAAAAAAATTTGAAAATTCAAATATCGAAATGTACTGTCTCTTTAAAAATT
Source organism: Xenopus laevis (assembly GCF_017654675.1). Classification (NCBI taxonomy): domain Eukaryota; kingdom Metazoa; phylum Chordata; class Amphibia; order Anura; family Pipidae; genus Xenopus; species Xenopus laevis. The sequence continues at coordinate 182,828 of NC_054386.1, forward strand.
CGTCTTCAACCATTCCCATCTAAACCCTGCCAAATTGCTGTTTTAGCCTATCGGTGACCTCCTAGAACATATCTGGAGTCAATTGGTGGACTTTGAATAATCAAAGTTTTTTTTGGGAAAAACTTTGAATCATATTCTATCAAATGCGCTTTTCCTTCAATTCGTATGATTCAAATTCGTCCGAATGCTGAACTATTCGATCGAAAACTGACTTATTCAACTTCATTTCAGCTGGTCTTTTTGAATTGGAATTTTGAAGTTTTTTCAATTCGAAATTTGACCCATGATAAATCTGCCCCTAAGTAACAACATGAATTCTTGATTGGAGCTGATAATCAGATATAACATATGGGAGCAGTATTCTCCATCTAAAACCTGCCACATTGCTGTTTAGCCTATGGGGGACCTCCTAGAACCTGTCTGGAGTCAATTGGTGGACTTTGAAAAATCAAAGTTTTTTTTGGGAAAAACTTTGAATCAAATTAGATCGAATGGGAGCAGTAGATACAGCCAACACCTGTCATCACACATTACTGGCCCTAGTGTCTGATACGCTTGTTTTTTTATTATGGGATTGTCAATAGAATGCTATTATTCATACATTACAAGAAAAAGAGTTTTGTGTGTAAATAGATATATATATATATATATATATATATATATATATATATATACAGATATCACATGTTGGCTTCAGCACTCTGATCTGGATTCTTTATATTATTGTGGGTGCTGAATCAAATTTTACACATAAATCTCCACATAGATCACAATATTCAGTGAATCACATCACATTTTATTCACAAAATATATCATATCTGTTACAACTATCTCCTAGCTCTCTAGCTCAACATTTTGGGGCCCCCCAAATCACCATTGCTATTATTAGGGATGCACCGAATCCAGGATTCAGTTCAGGATTTGGCCTTTTTCAGTAGGATTCGGATTCGGCCGAATCCTTCTGTCTGGACTGAACCGAATCCGAATCCTTATATGCATATGCAAATTAGGGGTGGCCCTCCTCCCCCAGAGGAGGGCCACTGTACCACCAGTTTGTGGTTTCTTTGGAAATTGCTTGTAGAATTCCCTTACCAGTCGAGAAGCATGGGCATCAGCCTATTTTATCCAAGAGAACCTCTCGGGACTGAAACACTTCCATTGGATCAGGAATTGTAGAGACCCTCTAGAGAGAAGAGAAGCAATTAACGATTGCCGGTTTCACCAGGGATACATGGAACACATTAGGGATTCGCATCTCAGGGGGAAACAGAAGTCTGACAGCAACAGGATTAACGATCTCCATTAAGAAAGAATGGACCAACAAATTTTGGACCCAATTTGGGAGAAGGAATTTTGAGATGAATGTTTCTCGTTGAAAGCCACACTTGTCCCCAACTTTATATAAAGGAGAAGATTTCCATCTTTGGTCAGCATAATTCTTGTGGGACAAGGAACTTTTCTCCAAGTTGGCTTTGGTAGCCGACCAAATGGCCAACATGTTGGCTACATGATCATCGGCTGCTGGAACATCAGACAAGAGGAAGTCTTGAGGTAAGGCTTGTTGCCCATAAACGGTCAAGAAGGGCAATCCACCAGCGGTGGCATGACAAGCGTTATTATGAGAGAAATCTGCTCAGGGAATTGGCCCAATCATCCTGACAGAGGGATACATGACTTCTCAGAAACTGTTCCAGTGCTTGGTTTACCCTCTCCGCTGCCCCGTTGGATTGAAGGTGATTGAAGAATTGGAGGGTGTTATGATACAGGCCTGTAAAAGTTAATAAAACAGGCCAAGGTATCATGAAAAAAATATTTGTGCCAGTTCCTAAATCAGACACATAACAGGCCTCTCTTCACTAAGGTCTGGAGTCAGCCACTTGTAACAGGGTCTCAACGTATTATGCCCTTCTCCAAACAGTGGCTGGTAAGAGCCATTCCATGTGGAGGGGGGAAGCCCAAGGAGGGAGAGCTTAAAGTTCCCAGTAAGGCCCCTCACAGATGAAGTGAAGGTCACACATAACATATCCTCAAACATATTTATCCTTACAGAACCCAGATCTTATACCAACAGTATTAAAACCTGGTGATGGGTTCAAGGTAATTTCAGCTTTCAGATGAGTCCAAACATGACTAGGTTTGGTACTCTGTATATCAAATGTGAATATCTGTGCAGGGGCAGGTCACACAGTATTGATGTTTAGTATCTATGGAATTCATGAAAGAATTAACAACAAAATGAATATAATCTCTCTCCTATGTTCCTATAAGGAGTTATGGTCATTATATTCTTGGTCCAGTTCCAACTCACAGAAGGTCATAAAAACTCAATCTGTGTCCTGCTGGGCCACACCCCCTTGCATTCCTGAGGGTGGGGCAAGTGTGCAGTTACCGGACGCCCTGAAATCAATAATAAATAGTCCGTTCTTCTGACTAAAGTTTGCCAAACGAGCGGATCTTAACCCGATATGCCCACTAACGGCTGGGCAATATGGGCAATACGATCATATTACAATACTATGAATGGGCTACGACAGGTCGCAGGACCACATGAACTAGCAGATGCAGTCCTGGATTGTATGAAAAATCAAACTTGACTGATTGATATCTGGCCGATTTTGGCCTGATATCGATCGGGAGGACCCGTCGGGAGCCCCCAAACATGGGCAGATAAGCTGTCGAATCGGTCTAAAGGACCAATATCGGCAGCTTTAATCGGCCCATGTATGGCCACCTTAAGAGTTGGATTTACTTAGGAAGACCAATTGCGATTGGAAGTTATCCCATTTATTTCCCCATGCCTCCAGGACCAGGAATTCTATACATTTGAAGCTAATGCTGGCCATAGATGCAAAGGTCCAATTGTACGAATCGAGAATTGATACGATTTTCAGACCGTGTGCGGAGAGTCCCAACATTTTTCGTCCCACGGAGATCGGTTGTTTGGTCGGACAGGTTAAAAGATTTCTGTCGGCTGCCGATAATATCTCTGAATGTATTGACGATATCAGTAGGAGACTGTCACTAACTTTGTCGGACATAAACTTTCATACGATTGCTCTCAGGGGCAGAACATCGGCTCATCTGTTCTTTTCTACTTTATTTGATCGGAATGGTTAGTGGCAGGTCGGGAGACGGTGAAGTCCGATAGTTCCAGCATTCGAACGATCGGATCTTTGCATCTATGGGCAGCTTAAAGGGGACCAGTCACCCAAAAAAATTATTCCAAATCCTATTTTATCACATTAGTCAAGCAAAATGAACTTTAATTACACTATATAAATTATTTGAATCTTGATTCCTTCAGTCTGGGAATTCAAAATGATAGCAAGCAGGCAGCAGCCATTTTGTGGACAATATTATTAAGGCAAGTCTTGTATCATCTCAGAATCTTGTTTGTGCACCAGAATGGGGGACCTGATGTCCATCCTCATGTCCTGGCTACACAATTAAATGGTGAAGAGATTGGGGGGAATGTGGGGAGAGCAGTGACATGTAGGAAGTGCTGAATGGAAAGTGAAAGTAATTGTCTGCCCCGCCTCTATGCCACTGGCATAGAGGACAGCTGAGATTTTTAAATGAGCTTACAACAGCTATGAATGCTTTAATAAAAAAAAGAAATTGGATTTCATGTTTAATTTGAAAAGGACTTTTATTATACAGATTTTTGTGTCTGGGTGACAGATCCACTTTAAGTATAGGTTTTCCATGTTCTCCCTTTTATTTTATGAACTGTTTGTAATTGTATTACTGAATGTATGTCTCTTTTTATAACATCTTTTTGTTAATTGCACTTATACCTTTTATAATATTAAAGAGATAACTTTAAATAAGTTTGTCTTTGGTGCTCTAAACAAACCTAGCCTGAAAGAGTGTAACTGTGAGCCTTAACCCTCTGCATGCTGAATGGAAATGCTAGTCTGTCTGTATGCTGATTAACCCTTTGTGTGCTGGAGTACTGGTTGAATCAGTAGGATTATAGTGAGAGAGTGTTTAAAACATTGGTGTATTGTGAGTTATTAAGTGTTAGAGAGAGCAGGGAAGTTGCAGGGAATGAGTTTTGTGGGTGTTGGCTGGTGTTTGGGGTGCTGTTATGCTAGTCTAACCTGTGTGCAAGGTGGGTGAGAGACTGAGTGAGTGACCCCTGATAGCCACACCTAAAGTGCGGCTGGAAGTACCGTATCAGTGACAGAGGGCGATACCCAGATTCTTACACAACGATTGCCAAAACTTGGACACATACTGGGAACCTCTGTCAGATACAATCTCTGCTGGAAATTCATGAAGTCAGAAGATATATTGAATGAACAACTGAGAGAATTCAATGGCAGAGGGATGTTTACGAAGAGGGATAAAGTGTGCCATCTTACTGAAGCGGTTAATAACTACCCATATTATCGTGTTCCCCTTGGAAGGTGGTAGTTCGACAATAAAGTCCATAGCTAAATGAGTCCAAGGACGGAAAGGAATGGGTAGAGGTTGCAATAGCCCACTATGGCGAGAATGAATAGATTTAGAAGAAGCACAAATGGCACAGGCCACCACAAAGTCTTTCACATCCTTCTGAAGGTTTGGCCACCAAAGGAGATGATTAACAAGCTTAAAAGTCTTTTGAACACCTGGATGTCCAGCTTGCTTGGAACTGTGGCTTTGCTGAAGGAAGGGTATGCGGAATTCGGGTGGCATGTATACCATGCCTATAGGGGTCTCAGCAGAACAGAGGACTGGACAGATAGGATCTGCCTGGCCAGTTGCGGGAAGAGGGAAGCAATTATTTTTGGGAGGAACAATTGGTTCTTGATCTTCACTGATGCGACCCTCAGGTACAATGCTTCGGGATAAGGCATCTGCCTTCCGATTCGTGCAGGGCAGCATGTAAGGACAAAGTTGAATCGTGTGAAGAAGAGTGCCCGCCAACCCTGACGAGGGTTCAGTCTCTTGAGAGTCTGGATGAAGTTTTTATGATCAGTGTAAATGGTGACAGGATGAGGTGCTCCTTCCAGGAAATGTCGCCACTCCTCGAGTACAAGTTTAACTGCCCGAAGCTCAAGATTCCTGACCTTGTAATTTTGCTAATATTTTTCAAGAAATAAGCACGAGGGCAGAGTTTCCCATCTGTGACTTGTCTCTGAGAGAGGATAGGTTTAGCCCCGACGTAGGAAGCATCTACTTCAATTAAGAAGGGTTGCAGAAGGTCAGGATGTCGAAGGACAGGAGTAGAGGCAAACGAGTCTTTCAGGGACTGGAAGGCCTCCAAACCGGGGGGGGCAGGCATTAGGTTTTCCTCCCTTCCGAATGAGAGCCATGACGGGTGCAATATGGGAGGACAACCCCTTGATAAATTGTCGGTAGTAGTTAGTAAAACTGACAAATCATTGTATAGCCTTGGTACTTGTGGGAAGAGGCCAGTCTTGGATTGCCGTGACTTTAGAAGGATCCAGCTCGAATCCCTCAGAAGAGATAATGTAACCCAGTAAGGGAATCTTGTACACAGTTTGGCGAATAGGGATTTTTCTCTCAGATGGGAGAGGACCTCTTTCCCAAAACACATTTTTCTTCAGCACACCACTTTTCTTTCCATAGGGTGCATTCAACTCCTCAGGCTACCTCCAAGCCAATTTCTCATACATGAATTCCCATAGGAAGGAAGCACACCAGACACTTGGCTTTGCCTTTTAGAACATTTATTCCAGCAGAGTTGGCACAAGCTTTCGGGGTCAACCCCCTCCTCAGGTGCAAGGACTTCTTTCACCCGGGTTTGGTGACTTTCCAAGTCTTTAGAGAAGATTAAAATGTCGTCTAAGTACACGACTACAGATTGCCCCAGTCGATCTCTGAAGATGGCATTTACAAATTCTTAGAAGACAGCAGGGGTATTGCAGAGGCCGAAGGCAATTGGCAGGTATTCATAATGCCCATCTCTGGTGTTGAAAATGGTGTTCGCCATTCATCGCCCTCTGGAATGCGGATGAGGTTGTAAGCTCCTCGAAGATCCAACTTAGTGAATATCTAAGCCCCTCTGAGTTGATCGAAGAGCTCAGAGATAAGCGGCACAGGGTATCGGTTTTCATGATCTTGTTTAGGCCCCTGTAATCTATACAGAGACGCAATCCATCATCCTTCTTCTCCACAAAGAAGAACCCAGCCCCTGCAGGAGAAGATGAAGGTCTAATGAATCCTCACTGGAGGTTTTCGTGGATATATTCCTTCATCTCGGAAGTCTCAGCAGGAGACAAGGGGTAGGTTGACAGACCAGTCAATAGAAGGATTATGCAGACGGAGACAGGGTATACCCAAAACTACAGGAGCCGAGGGACAGTTTATTAAAAGAAAAGACGGTTTCTCTCGATGTAGGGGTCCGACCGTCAGTGGAAGTTCTCCAGTTGTCTTTGAGATTAACTCAGAAGTTAGCGGTCGATCATTAATCGCCAAAACCCTCAGGGGATGAGATAGAGGTAATAGGGGAATTCTCAGGAACTTGGCAAAAGCGACATTCATGAAATTTCCTACAGCTCCGGAATCAAGAAAAGTGGATACATCGATAGTCTTATCAGGTAGCCAAATCTGTAATGGCACAAGAAATTGATGACTTCTTTTGGGGCGCAGGCTTGACGCCACTGGTAAAATTCCCCAGTTCTACCTGTGCTTGGAGATTCTCCCAACTTCAAGAGACAACGATTGATTGGGCTTTTCCGCCACAAAATAGGCATAGACCAGCCAAACGTCTCCGGAGCTTTTCTTGTTCAGAAAGACACATCCGACCAATCTGCATAGGTTCCTCTGAGGGAGTGACAGGAGTAGGAGTGACAGAATAAGTAAGAAGGGGTCTCTGAAAGCATGGTGCCAGAACAGGCAGGAATCTTTTGCTTTGCTCCTTATCGGACTGGTGCTCCCTGAGACGGGTGTCTACTTTGATGGCAAGAGCAAATCGGGTCTTCCAATAGTTCAGTACGATCCCTGGAGACTAAGTCATCTTTGAGTCTAGTTGACAAGCCTTGATAGAATACCGCTCCATAAGCCTCGTTGTTCCAGTTAGTTTCAGCTATTGATTACGTTTTGAAATCAATGTGTACTCACTGGCACTGGGGTTCCCTTGCCGGATCTGTAGAAGTCGGGAAGAGGCATTAGCGGCACGACCAGGGGCGTTAAAAACAGTACCGAGGGCTTTGAGGAAAGCGTTGGCATCGAAGGTCAGGGACACAGAGTAATGAAACCTCTGCAGGCTTGAGGATCCCCATTATAGCAGGGCGGTGGAGGAAAGCAGGGCTCACCAGCCGATGAGGAGGAGCAACTGCAGCAGGGCGATTTCTAGCTAGTGAAGAAGCGGACAGCATAAAGAAGTGTATCAAGTACTTTCCCAATGCGGAACTGCTGAGCTTCATAAGTTTCCATGCGGGACGCCAACCCTCGGAGAGCTCTTCCGACATCACGGTTAACCCTAACCTCAGTGGAGTCCATGGCCCTAATATATTGTCACAGGGCCCTACGATTCCCAGCAGAAGTCCCGACCAAGGAGAAAGCTTTGGGTAAAAGTCTATTTTCAGCGGTATCCAAAAGGGGTTGTAAGGACTCAACCTGGTGGTCTAATGGCTGACGGGGATAGCCGATGCGCCTCCGGCGGGGACGCCCGCCATGCCATTCTTTCTCTTGTGCGCCGGTCTCTCCTATGGCTTTCACTGCACACTCTTCCGGGTTTTACGCGCCAGCGGAATGACATCATTGCGCATTGGTACAAATTCAAAAGGTATTTAAAGGGAATTTGGAATTGAAGTAGTTGCCCGTTGTTATGTCTATCTTATTTTGTGTAGTTCCTGGGTGTCTTTTCCTTGAGAATCCTGCTTGATTATACTGACCCTTGCCTGCTTGCTGATTATTCTGAACTCTAGAATCTGACCCTTGCCTGCCTGCTGACTATTCTACCCTCTCCAATCCTGATCATAGCCTGTCTAACCATTCATTGTACTCTGCCTGTACCGACCTGGCCTGTCTGGTTATTCTTGTAAGCTGCTTGTGCTGGCCCAGTCTGCCTGACCACTCTTTCCCGTCTGGCCCGTCTTCTTAGCTGTGTTGCCTTCTGTCCAATATCCTTGGTAAAACTATTGTGTCCCTTTGCTTGGCTCCTCTCTTATTAAGACCTGGCGGCATCCAATTAGTGGAGGGCTCCTCCCGAAGTGAAAGGCGGCTGTTAAAGGCAGAAGCAAGAGCCGAGACCGGGAGCCTAGCATTGGTTCTGGATTTAGGGTGCCGAACATGGGGGTCAGGCGAAAGTTAGGCCCATAAATCTTTGGACAGAGAAAACTTTTTTCTAATTTTGGTTCTGTACATTACCACAATGCATTTTAAATGAAACAACTCAGACTGCAGACTTTCAGCTTTAATTCAGTGGGTTGAACAAAAAGATTGCATAAAAATGTGAGGAACTAAAGACTTTTTTTTAACTCAATCACTTCATTTCAGGGGCTCAAAAGTAATTGAACAAATTAAAAAACAGAAATAAAATGTTCATTTCTAATACTTGGTTGAAACCCCTTTGCTGGCAATGACAGGCTGAAGTGTTGAACTCATGGACATCACCAGATTCTGGGTTTGCTCCTGTTTAATGCTCTGCCAGGCCTTTACTGCAGCCTCTTTCACTTACTGTTTGTTTGTGGCCGTTCTGTCCCAAGTTTAGTCAAGTAAAATGCAGCTCAATTGGGTTCAGATCAGGTGACTGACTTGGCCATTCAACAATATTCCACTTCTTTGCTTTAATAAACTCATGGGTTGCTTTGGCTGTATATTTTTGGGTCATTATGGGCCTAACTGTATATACATACACATATATAAATATATATGTATACAACCTTTCAGTCTCCTCCTAAGACCTTTACCATTGGTCTTGATGAAGGTCTTAGGAGGAGAACGAAACCTTGGCCTGTTTTTAACTTTTTCTAATAAAAAAATAAATTTGTTTAAAATATACTTTTTTGAAGGTTCCTGCTGTGCACTCACTCCCTTTGGATCTGCATTTTCTACATTTCATGAGTAGCACCTGGGTCATTTGAGTAGTTGAGTGGTGTGTGGTTAAACAATGATTCATTACCACAGGGGACACCTGCCATAATCGTCATCCTCGTTTGTGTCGCTACTTTTAAGACCTAGTGCACACAGAGCATTGGCTCTGCTGTTCTTTTACAGGCTGAGAAAACCAGATCTGCTTCCTTAAGCATGAAATCTGGCATTTTGGGCCTACTATACAGGGGCATCAGGTCCGGGCCAGCCTGGGCAGGCGCCCCAGGCAACCCGACCTGCCACGTCGCCCCCTACACTGAGCGCGCACAGGAACGCTGACAAAAGCGTCACAGCGCACGCACGCCACACTCCTGTCACATAGGAGCATGCGCACACAGAGCAGGAATAAAGACCGGACGGGGGTAGGCCGCAGTTAAAGGTACGTGCTGGGTGCCCCCTAAGCTTTGCGCCCTAGGCACGTGCCTACCCCTAGTTCCGGCCCTGCATCAGGTACACAAATGAGGCATCCCCCCTCATACAGGCAACTGTGCAGATGGGAGAATGATGGAATTCTCTGAACTTAAAGGAACAGTAACGCCAAAAAATGAAAGTGTTTTAAAGGAAAGATAATATAATGTACTGTTGCCCTGCACTGGCAAAACTAGTGTGTTTACTTCAGAAACACTACTATAGTTTATATATACAAGCTGCTGTGTAGCCATGGGGGCAGCCATTCAAACACAGGATACACAGTAGATAACAGATGAGTACTACTATAGTTTATATAAACAAGCTGCTGTGTAGCCATGGGGGCAGCCATTCAAGCACAGGATACACAGTAGATAACAGATAAGTACTACTATAGTTTATATAAACAAGCTGCTGTGTAGCCATGGGGGCAGCCATTCAAGCACAGGAGACACAGTAGATAACAGATAAGTACTACTATAGTTTATATAAACAAGCGTCTGTGTAGCCATGGGGGCAGCCATTCAAGCACAGGATACACAGTAGATAACAGATAAGTACTACTATGGTTTATATAAACAAGCTGCTGTATAGCCATGGGGGCAGCCATTCAAGCACAGGATACACAGTAGATAACAGATAAGTACTACTATAGTTTATATAAACAAGCTGCTGTGTAGTCATGGGGGCAGCCATTCAAGCACAGGACACACAGTAGATAACAGATAAGTACTACTATAGTTTATATAAACAAGCTGCTGTATAGCCATGGGGGCAGCCATTCAAGCACGGGATACACAGTAGATAACAGATAAGGTTTGAAGAATCTCACTGTATACTACAGGGCATATTTGTTATCCCCTTTGACTTTTCTTCTTTTCTAGCTTTGAATGGTTGCCCCCATGGCTACACAGGGGCTTCTTATATACAACATAGGTTGTGTTTGTAAAAGAAACACAGCCATTTCAGCAGTACATTATAGTTTCATTTCTTTAGGAGACACTCATTTTTCGGTGTTACTGTTCCTTTAAAAAAAATCTTCCTCCCTAATAGCATGCTATTTAGATACCTTCAACACTGATTCACTGAAACTGAATACCTAGGCTCACAATCACAACCCTGATGTACAAAACCCCTATCATTGTTTTACAATTACTTGATAACAGCTGGTACCTTAAGGAACTAATCGCCTTTTCTTTGGGGCAACTAATCTCCCCGAACGTTTTCCCCCTGTCTTCCATCTGCTATAATAAAATGCCTGCGTTATGGCACTCGTGGTGCTTCGTTTTCCAAAGTAGCCAGAAGTTTCCTCGTGAGGCACAGATGAGCTTAGCCACGAGGTGCTGGAGTTCACAACCCAGGGTCTAATATGTAGCAAAGAGAAACTGGCTCAACTGAAATTCCTCCACTGTATTTATCTCACCCCATCCATAAATGAATACGACCATAAGTGAGAACTGCCTGAGCTGTCAGAACCCGCCTGGTGATGTTTTCCACATAAGACGGTCATGCCCTCTTGCCCAACAGTTCTAATGTTAAACAACAAATATAAGCTGAATTTATACATTCCCATTGAGCTAATAACATTATTGCTTAACCAAGAAGAAGTGCCCCCCCCACATACACAATTGAGAAGCTACGTATCTGCTATAACCCCTATTGCTCTCAATTGCACAACTCATATTTCACTATCTTTACAGAGCTGTCAACCCCCACTCCCTATTTTTTAAGGAATTACCAGATTTTGAAACCTCCCCAGTCTCCCATCATCTTATCGCATTCTCCAGATTTTTTTCAGGTTCTCTTTAAATTCCAGATAAACGTATGCAGTAAGCATTCAATGCCATCAGTGGAAGTGTGTGTATGTGCGGTAGAATTTAGTGGCTTTAGGAGAACAATTGTACATACATATGATGTCACTTCAGGAGTGTGACGCACACATGACATCACTTCTAGCCTTTACTAAATTTTCCTGTATTTCCAGGATGACAGCTGTGTCTTTATCACAAATAACACAACACCTCAGGTTGAACATACGCTGTGTTATTTTGTATTTGTTCATTACTCCATTACTTACATATTCAAATGCACTACAATATCTGATGTTTTTTTACTGTACTTGAGATCTCTTCAATAAAAGAATCATTAAAAAAAAACTAGGTAAAAAATGTAGGTAAAATCCATTCAGGGATCAGACATTTTTCATTATTAATTGTAATTGAGGAGACACACCCTAAACAGCATGGTGACCCATTTCTGAGTTCCAATCAATAGGTTAAGAATTCCCAATTTATAGTAATAAATGCTCTTTATCTGAAAGCTTGAATCTATGTTCCAAGCAAGCTGTAGATGGAAGATGCCATATAGCAATAGCCAAGACACTTGGTACATAAATGTAGCAACTCAGTGTCCCAGGGGAACATTTGTAGAAAAATGAGAATCAATAGCCTCAGCCAAATAAAGGGCTACCCCCCAAAAAAAACAGAATAAATGAAAGCCAAATGAACCCCCATAGGAAGCTATTGAAACTTTTAATAAGCTGCCTGTCCCAGCCATACTCAGCAGTACCAAAATACATTAATATGCAGTGGAAATAGGAAGGAAGGTATAAATTCATAGCATTACACTGTATCATTAGTGTTCAGCACCACTGTACCCTTTCCATAAATGTCATGTTATCTTGTATGAGAGAGGGGACAGGGTAGGGTGCGTACACACACTGATGTAAATAATATCTCTGAGCTCCCCTAATTATTCTGACATCATTGCTAAATGGAATAATGGAGTTGGATTGATTTGACATATTACAGGCTGCTGCAAAGTCTGTCCTGTGTTCCCTCACCCTGTCACCGCAGCAGGACAGAGAAAACATTATTAGCAAAAGGAAAATTCAAACCAATTTTGAGTAATACGTGCTTCAGCCTTAATATACCAATGTGTGTGATTACAAGAGCCAGATACTAATCTCTGCCATGATAATGTGATGGGCACACAAGGAAACTCTATGTGTGAGTGCCAAGCTTGGAGTATACATGAACAGTAATATATCATTGTGCTCATAGCTCATTATTATTAGTTCTTAACTAGCATTGGCAAGGACACCCCCCCAAAACAGACTGAAACCTTTCTACATGGTTTCCTCTGTCCAGCTCTTCCATAGATATACAGAAACGTGGGAATGGGCACATCTGTGGACCGTTTATCTGGAACTCGGATCCCACAAGTAAGAAAACCGGGCACATTTCAGCCTACAATATAGAAGATATAATTATGGCTGGTAGCATAATGCTTACATTTCCACTGTCAATGAAAATTCATTTGAGGGCCCATTTATCAAGGGTCGAATTTTAGTGTGATTTTTTTTACTCTAATAAATTCGATTTTATTCACAATTTGAATGGTACATAATTTACAAAAAATTTGAATGTCTCAAATTTGAAACGAGTAGTCCCAACCCTAAAATTTAAATGAAACTCTGGAAAAAAAACTTGATTTTTTTTTGACAAGCGTCAATTCAAATTAGAATTTTAATAAAAATTGTGAGTTTTTAACAAAAAACGACTCCAAAATTAAAATTTGAACCTTAGTTAATGTGCCCCTTAGTATCCTGTGCCCAGAATGTTTATCCTTTAATTAAATGTAACTAGAAATGCAAATCACCTTTTCATTTGATCAACTAGCCCAGAACACAAACACTATAGCCATCACTTACCCTGGCAGGAATGATACACATTATTGTTATTATTTCATTACACTCAGATCAATACTCAGAGTATAAGGGAATTATACAGCATGTGCTAGAATACATCATCCACTGCACTCTAATTTCCACTGGCCAGAACTAATTAACTAACCCTCCTAATGCTCTAGACTAGTTGCACTTCACAGACACAGGACTAATGGAACAGTCAGTTCCCCCCACAGACACAGGACTAATGGAACAGTCAGTTCCCCTCCCAGACAGGGATAAGGGGACTGTATTTTCCTCGCAGACAAAGATAACGGGACTGTTTCCGTTTCCTCAGCTGCCATTGGTTAATGTGTCTGGCCCATTAAGTTATTAAAAACATGATGTACAAGAAGGCTAATAGGGAACCGTGTTTTACAGGACTAGTTATGAGCAGGTTACTTACAGGCTTCGCCCCTCTTACTCGCAGAGCTGCGGGCAGAGACTGCATGGACTTCACCACTGCACTAAGGGGGTCGCTCGATTGTGGTATTTTGGTAGGATTAGATTCCCGTCCGGTCAGATACGTGGGTGCAGAGGTAGGACAGGTATTGAGCATTAGATGAAGTTTGGGCTACAATCCCCGTGTCCTGCGAGTTTTTTTCATTGCAGTGACAGTGCTCGAAACACAGTTGGCTCCCCCCATGCCAAAGTGGTACAGCCCCCATATAAAATGCTGCGGTAGCTATGGGGGCGGCTCAGTACAAGGGGCAGTGGAGCGGCGTGAGGATATTTACTGACTCCCGGGAACGAGGGATTTAACCGGGGGAGGCACCGGATTATACAAACGGGAACCGACACGCCAGCTCCGTAAGTCTTTGTCTGCGGTTATATCAGCGCCACAGAATGGCAACTGGGCTCACAATCAGAATAATAATAATAATAATAATAATAATGTGTGAGGGGCAGCGGCGTGTGTGGGGGAGGGGAGCGACGCTACAGACTGGGGAGACTGGGAGGGACCGGGAAAGCTTTATGGGGGTGTATGGGGGTTACACTGATCTAATACTGAGGTGTATGGGGGGGAGGTTACGTATGAAGTATGGGGGTGCAGGGAGGAACAATAAGCTCTATGGGCCAATACACTGGGGGAGGTGAGAGAGGGCAATAGACTGGAGCAAATAGAAGAGCTGTGGGATATCTATGGGGTTCTATTTATATAGTTATATTTATATGGTTCTATGTATGTGGCTCTATGTATGTGGTTCTATTGGGGATATGTCTGGGGGAGACACAGGCTTTATGGTGGAAGCAAGTACAGACTGGATGGGGGGGACACTAGGGGTGTTGTGAGAAGATTCACTTGGGGAAATGTATGGGAGGAGACAAGGGCAGATATGAGTGTGAGATCTAGAGAATATCATGAGAATATATTTATATGATTTGAATACATCACAAAAGATGCCTTGGAGACATTATTTTTGAATTAAAGTGAGGATGAAAACTAATTGTGCACAAGTAAACCATAAGAGAGAACCTTAATACATGGTGTATGCAAGGAATTCGTCTCCATGAAGGAAAGATCCCTGAGGAAGATGGGAGATCTAAGGGACGCGGGATATTGGGTGCAAGGGAAAGATACACTGGGGCTATAGCTGTGTATGATACACTGATACATATAGGGGCTATGGAGAGTACTCTGTGTGGTGTAGGAATACATATGACAATACACAGGGAGGGATATGGGGGTTTGTGGTTGGATTTTGTGGGGTTATGTAGTGTGTACTGGTGAATGCAATAAATAGATAAGCCTTCTTTTATATGGGGATACACTGGTACATGTAAGGTGTATGCGGGGAGATTGATATAGTTGGGTCTTTGGCAGAGGGATAATAATCTCCTTATCCAGTGGGATGGTTTTCAGCTGGGTAAATGCCTGACTTTCCTTCTTGGTGGGGGACAGCACAACATAAAATCCCCCATTCCTTCTCAAATGCATGTTGGGAAAGGCATGCTGCTTGCTGTAGGGTGAGGAGCAGTGCATGATGGGAGGGGCATCCTACTGGCTGAAGGATGAGGAGCAGTGCATATTGGGAAAGGCATGATTTTGGCTGAAGGATGAGGAGCACTGCATGTTGGGAAAGGCATGATTTTGGCTGAAGGATGAGGAGCACTGCATGTTGGGAAAGGCATGATTTTGGCTGAAGGATGAGGAGCACTGCATGTTGGGAAAGGCATGATTTTGACTCAAGGATGATGATCAACGCTTGATGGGAATGCCCTGCTAACAGTTGGTTAATAAACTATAGGCATGCATTCCAGGCTTGGCTTTTCTAGATCAGGTGGGATGGTCTTGATTCCCATTTTGTTTGTGTTCGTGAGTTCAGCTGTTGTTTTGTAAAATAATGGATGGCTATTTTTACCCCCTTTCTTTCACATGTTGCCATCTCCTTGCAATAGCCTGATATTTATTGTGGCTTTTTCAGGTTTAGCCAACCTGTGTGCTCTGCTTTTGAACTACAATTTACAGTGCCCTTGTTGTGGTGGGTACTAGATTTTGTCAATCTAGTGCTGTTCCATTGACATCATGGAGATGCGAAAGTTCATATTATTGCTTTGCATGCTTAGGTGCAATTCCAACACCACTATGTGCAAGCAGTTCAATCTATGCTCCAAAAACATACAGGGAATTTAGAAGCCCTTCTTAAGAAAATGCAGTTCTAATGAATTTTTCAGTATTAGATGCACATATTCTATAAATTTCAAGCTGTTTCTAAATGTATCATCATTATACTGATGGGATAAGAATGATCATATTGTTCTGAAAAAATTGTCTAAACCAGGGATCCCCAACCTTTTTAACCCGTGAACAACATTCAGAAGTAAAAGGAGTTGGGGAGCAACACAAGCATGAAAAATGTTCTTGGGGTGCCAAATAAGTGCTGTGATTGGCCATTTGGTAGCCCCTATGTGGATTGTCAACCTACTTTAAAGGACCAGTAACATAAAAAATATTTTAAAAAAATTTGTTTCTTTGCAACAAAAAAAAAACCACCTGCATGCGCTCCACTATAGAAACAGTGACTGGGCGGTGATCCATTGTGCGGCGCTCGATTTCTCCTCCCTGGCTATCTCCTTTAGAAGGCAGGGAGGAGAAATCGAACGCCGCACAATGGATCGTCGTCGTTTCTGAAGAGGGGTTGGGGAGTAACATGTTACTCACGAGCTACTGGTTGGGGATCACTGCTCTAAATAGACAGACAGGTTTACCATTTTTATTGTGGAACAATGTCCCAGTAGATGGGACAGTCAGATAATCTTCAATACTGCATATGCCTTTTGTGAAAGTAAACAAAGGGACAAACAGCCATCAGTCAATATATGTTAGGTCTTTAGGTCAGGGGCACACGAAGCTACTGGGGGAGATTAGTCGTCCATTGACAAATCGCTTCTTCAGGCGACTAATCTCCCCGCTGGGTAGAATCTAAATCGCCGGCGGGATGGCACTCGGGGCACTTTGTTTTCTGAAGTCGCCCAAAGTTGCCTCACGAGGAAACTTCTCGCTGGCGGAAGGCTCCAAGTGCCATCCCGCTGTTGATTTAGATTCTAGCTGGCGGGAAGCCTTTTAGGGGACTTAAGTCGTCTGAAGAGTCGATTTTATCACAGGGCAACTAAATCTCCCTGAATCATAGCATGTGACCATACCCTTAAGGTGGCCATACACGGGCAGATAAAGCTGCCGATATCAGTCGTTTGGACCGATTTGACAGCTTATCTGGCCGTGTATGGGGGCTTCCGACAGGTCTTTCCGATCGATATCTGGCCACGATATCGATCGGGAAGGTTGGATTTTTGACCGACCAACCGACCCGTTGGAGCCCCTTGGCGCATCGTAATTCGATCGTTTGGCCATACGGCCGAACGTTCGAATTACCCCCGATATAGCCATGCCGTTTAGTGGCATATCGGGGAAAGATCCGCTCGTTTGGCGATGTCGCCAAACGAGCGGATCTTTGAGTCTATGGCCACCTTTAGGCCTATATGGCAAAGCTATGATGAAAGTCTCCTTACATAACGCTTAATGTGGGTAAGGGAATTATCAGCTAAACAATTATTCAGCCAATAAGATTGTTTGCAGAGTGGCAACAAAATCTGCCTGTGTATGGCCACTAGATTAGTGTTTATGGGGGGGTGCATTTTATGGGGGGTTGAAAAGGAGCTTAGAATTTCTCTCAAACCAGCGGGAAATAAACAGTGTAGTAGGGTTAGGGTGTAGCTGTTTGAAGAGGCATTTTGCATAAGGATTGCATTTTCTATGCTACGGTTATACAGTAGCTAAACATTTGCAACAAATTTCCAGCTGTGTGTAAATGTAAGTGCTATTCAAAGCTGCTTTTGCCTGTCTCTTCCCATTCTATGGTTGGCCAGTGTAAGAGAAGTCATTTTCACAGGTGCTGCCTTCTGCTATATTGTTTATATATTGATTTAAACATTTACATTGTTATATGATATCACTTTTTTATTGTTAAAAAGAAAAATAAGGCTTTGTGTAAGTGCGTTGCAATTGATAAGCCAGTTTCTTTGCTGTAGCCATGTTAGTGACCTTGTGATGTTTGGCTGGAAAGTATAGGAACCCAAAGAGCCAGGGACTCCTGGGTCAATATGGTATTTGCTTGACTTAATTCTGCCTTCATGCAACCAGAGTTTCTTTATAGTCCATCCAATCACAGGAGAGCAATAATGGTGCCTTTTTGTGCATAGCAACAATCCATCCATCTCTGAGCAGAGCGCTATATACACGGTCTGGGTTACTCAGCTGCACATCAACTTGTCGTATGGGCTGCACTCCATCTTTTAATGGAATACTCTCCACACATGTAGTTCATTTAACCCTCTACACTCGCCTCAAATATGCTTCAATATTTTGAAGCTCTAATAAATAAGGTTGTGTAAAACATGTATATACATTTAGCAGTAATATTTGCAGTAATATTTACAGGAATCTGTAGATCTAAATGTATAATTTGTATGTGGTCTGATTTTCATGCAAGACAATGAGACGTACCTGGGAAAACCGATATATAGTTCTTTGTTTCCCATTCTCTGCCTCCCGTTTTACCCCCCTGTTTCCTCTGAGGGTTGTTTCTGCTATGATTTTACACAGCATGCCAGTTATAATGTTCTCTAGTGTCCCTTGATTCCAGAATGTATACAGTACGTGTTGCATATGGTGCTCTATGTGTATAATAGGAGGCTGTATATGTTTATTTGTATAGGCTTCTTGAGGGCAAATCACTGTACAGCAGAACTATAACTAAGTAAAAGAAACAGAGCTCAGTGTGTGTGTATATAACACTTTTTTCCCTGGTAATATAGAATTGCAGTCACTTTTGTGTTGGTGCAGGAGCCCCCCGCATATCTTGCATATTATTATTGTGCAGCTCTTACATTTGTGTTGACTCTTCCCTGGTACCCACTTGCCTTCACTCACCCACAGGCTCAATACAGTGCTCTGTTAGCCACTTGGCTCATGTATCTTCTTTCACAGATTTTTCTTTTTTTCCCTGTAACACGTAATGTTTGGCTTTTTTTACAGAAACCTGAGATTCCTTCTAATGTCGCTGCAGAATTTCATATCTGTACATTTGTCAAGGTATGGGCAGAACACTGATTGTTTGTGCATCTTGCTGGATGGCACTTGAGAAGGAAATCTGAGTGGGTTGGTAGAACTGCACCACTAGTGAGATTCTTGTGCAACGTTCGCTCCATCACTCCCTTTAGCTCCAGAATCATTTGTACACTGTATAAATAATACATTATATTATACAACTCTTTTAGTTGTGTCCTTAAAATAGTGGTGTCTCATGGATGAAGTATATGTCAGTACATTGGGAATCTTGCTTGTGCCACCCACTTTCCTTCTCTGTATGGGGGGCAGTTGTGGTATTGATTTTCTTGGAGACAAGTAGGGTTCTTTATATGGGGGGCTGTTGTTCTGTGAGGGTGGTGTGTAGTGATGAGCCATGAGGTTTCATCATGAAAATGCCCATTGAGAAAATAGTTATCATCAAAAAAAAAAAAAAAAAAAGTGTCACCCGTACACTTCAATGATTTTGGAGAATTTATTGCCGTTTCAAGAATTTTCACCAACGTGAAACGGGCCAGATATGTTACTAATCTGATTTCTTAATCTTTCCACTAAAACACAAGCTTCTTAGCATTAGCTATTGGCTGCTTAGCCACCAAAGCCAATTAGTACAAGCAGCTTGCCACTAGATCTGTGTCCCTTCCTCCAGCTTTGCATCAGACCTTATCAGGCATATATATGTATGTATCTCACTTCATGTGCTTTTACATTAATGGGACTCTCTCTGTTTAACAAGATCTGCTGTCTCTGCTTATATATGCAGCTTTTATTCTGATCCACTTAGCTTAAAGGAACAATACCACCAAAAAAATTAAATGGTTTAAAATAATAAAAATACAATGTCCTGTTGTGCTGCACTGGTGAAACTGGTATGTTTGTTTCAGAAACTCTACTATAGTTTATATACAAAAGCTGCTGTGTAGCCAATGGGGCAGCCCTTCAAGCACAGGATACACAGTAGATAACAGATAAGTACAACTATACTTTATATAAATAAAGCTGGCCATAGACGCAAAGATCCGATCGTATAAATCCTCGATTCATATGATTTTCGGACCGTGTATGGAGAGTCCCGACATTTTTCATCCTATGGAGATCAGTCGTTTGGATGATTGCCCAGGTTAAAAGATTTCTGTCGGCTGCCGATAATTTCTCTACATGTATTGCCGATCTGACGATTTTCAGTGGGAGACTGTCACCAGCTTTGTCAGACATAAACTTTTGTATGATTGCTGTTAGGGGCAGAACATCGGCTGGTCTGTTCTTTAACTACTTTATTTAAAAGGTTAGTGGCAGGCCGGGAGACGGGGAAGTCTGATCGTTCGAGGATCTATGGCCATCTTTAGCTGCTTTGTTGCCATGGGGCAGCTGTTCAAAGCTGAAAAGGCACAGGATACACAGTAGATAACAGATAAGCTATGTAGCATACAATGGGATTCTTCAGAACTTCTCTGTTATCTACTGTGCATCCTGTGCCTGAATGGAAACCGCACATAGCAGCTTGTCATGTCCACTATAGTTGTGTTTCTGAAGCAAACACACCAGTTGTACCAGTACATTATATCGGCATTCCAATTAAACATTTCCATTTTCTTGTTGTTACCGTTACTTTTTTTTTTTTTGCTCAAAGAAAAGTTTATTAAACAATAACAAGCATGTAATACAGTGGTACATTTTCATTGTTTTCACATGTTCACATGTTATCCAAGCTTCGTTAACATGAGCTTAACTTATATATTCAAGAAGTACATATACAGTAATCCTTCATCATTTAGGTGCCCTTAGCCAGCTATCCGGGACCTCCTCATACCTCTGGTAGTTACCATTTTTAGTGTATATGGCTTTCTCTGTGTTACAAAATTCCCCCACCGCCTTAAACCATTGCTCATAAGTTGGAGGGGCTGGGTCCTTCCACTGGTGTGTTATGCCCTTCCTAACCAGGAATAGCACTCTGCAGAGGTAGGGTTGTTTCCCGGGTGGAATATCTTGGGCAGTCATTATCCCTAGTAGGCACATTTTGGGGTCCGTGGGAATCGGTAGTCCCAGCTGCTGGGATAGAATATCTAGTATTTTTGACCAATACTGGTCCAACCTGTGGCAATCCTACATAGTATGAAGAAGGGTACCCTGATGTTGATTACACCTGTTAAAAAGAGGGGATATGGCTGGGTTTATTCTGTGGAGTCTGGTTTTTGTATAATATGCCCTGTGAATTATATATAGCTGTATCATCCTATATTTATAGTTTAGGGAGACCAGTGAGGGCACATTTAGAGCCATGAGCCCACTGAGCATCTGTAAGGTAGCTTAGATCTTGGTCCCATTTGTCTCGTGCCTTCAGCACCTGGTTCTCTACTCTGTGTTTTTGCATAGCCTTGTACAACTTGGACACCAGCCCTTTATGGCTGTCTACCGCAATTGCTTTTGCTAGTGGCGAGCTCTCTACCTAGATTTTATTGGCACTGTTATGTCTAATCAGGGTGGAGCTTGACGGTAAGATAGGCAAACCACTGTGAGTTGGGAAGGGCTTTTTCAGTTCTCAGGGTCGCAAAGGGGACTGGGCCATTATTGACCCATACTGTGCCTATGGTTGTCAACCCTCTTGCCATCCACCACCTATTCAGTGCGACTTGGCGCATGGTTGGGAAAGTTAAATTGTTACTGATCGGGGTCTGTGGATGGTGGGGTTGGAACTGAATCTGCTGATGCGCCGTGTTCCATACTTTCCTTTGTAGGCCAAGGAGGGGGTGCAGTGATGTTTGGCCTACGCACTTCCCCTTGGCCAGTAGGCCCTGAAAGGACTTTTCATAGGTTGAGATGGCATGGGACCATAAGTGGAATAGGCTCTCCTCTGCCAAGTGAGGGAGCATCGTTGATACTGTTACTTTAATAAGGGTAGAAGGAGGGAGAAAAGGGTTGGAGATGGGGCACCCATATCATCCAGTGGTAGCAGTGTTTGGTTAGCAGATATAGGTTGGGGTTCCAGTGAATGGGAGGATGTGACGCTCAGAAAATCCATTCTGATGTGGGTGATGCAGCTAGTCCCATACTGCAGGGTTCCAGCCCGGTTGTGTATAACTTAGGTAAGTATGACTGGAACTGCTCCAAATCAGTCAGTTGAAAACCCCCTTTCTAGGTTTCCATGTATCTCGTTGCTCTTCAGAAAATATGCCCCTAATGCAGAACAGTGAGAGATTGTTCCTTTGCGCAAGCCTGTTTTACACTGGGCATTGATAGAGGGGAGGGAAGCTTTCCCTTAATCTTATGCTAGTAATAAGAAATAATAGCTGGGTAGGGATGTGATTGTGAGTAGATGTGGAACAGGCCACAGTGAAAGTGTTTGTGCTTGACAATAGACTACATAATAACATGCATGCCTGCCTATAGGTTAATGGCACAACCTTCTTCATAGGATCGGTAGGCTGCGTTCCTTTCTGCTGAGCTTATTGTCCCCTGAGACCCTCCTAATGAGATGGCTGGAGGTTTTTTTTTCCAAGCTCTGTATGCAGAGCCCCCACAGAAGGGGAGTTTTATCATTTCTTATGATGGGATGCACAGTGCTGACAGCACGGAATAAAAGCCTTTCCAGTCAGCGTTGCATTGGCACACACTCAACTGCTTTGCACTAATAGCTTGCACTCTGCACATGCTACATGGACTCATGCTTTAAAGAAATACGAATGTGTAAATAAAAAGGAATGTACCAGTGCGTTATACTCCTTTTAGATATAGAAGAATTGTGCTTGAAAAGGTAGTGTTTCAGGCTGATTTATTGAATATTTCTGCTAAAAATCCTAATAATTCCTTCTCTTCCACTTGCTGCTCCCTGAATTCCCAGGCTGTGCACTCGGCTCACTGCACTGTAGGACAGGAACCAATCAGCAGGGCTGTGATTGGCTGTCCCCTCCTACTGTGCTTCTGGCAGGTACCGTTAGGACACACCCACCCCTTATTGCTTTATAGCCAGTGATATTGCCTTACAGCTGGAGTACTTGCCCAGTGATATTGCCTTACAGCTGGAGTACTTGCCCAGTGATATTGCCTTACAGCTGGAGTACTTGCACAGTGATATTGCCTTATTCCCACAGTACTTGCCCAGTGAAATTGCCTTACAGCCGCGGTACTTGCCCAGTGATATTGCCTTACAGCTGGAGTACTTGCCCAGTGATATTGCCTTACAACTGCAGTACTTGCCCAGTGATATTGCCTTACAGCCGCGGTACTTGCCCAGTGATATTGCCTTACAGCCGCGGTACTTGCCCAGTGATATTGCCTTACAACTGCAGTACTTGCCCAGTGATATTGCCTTACAGCCGCAGTATTTGCCCAGTGATATTGCCTTACAACTGCAGTACTTGCCCAGTGATATTGCCTTACAGCCGCAGTATTTGCCCAGTGATATTGCCTTACAACTGCAGTACTTGCCCAGTGATATTGCCTTACAACTGCAGTACTTGCCCAGTGATATTGCCTTACAACTGCAGTACTTGCCCAGGGATATTGCCTTACATCCGCAGTATTTGCCCAGTGATATTGCCTTACAGCCGGGGTACTTGCCCAGTGATATTGCCTTACAGCCGGGGTACTTGCCCAGTGATATTGCGTTACAGCCGGGGTACTTGCCCAGTGATATTGCCTTACAGCTGGAGTACTTGACCAGGGATATTGCCTTACAACTGCAGTACTTGCCCAGTGATATTGCATCTCAGCTGGTGCTGTTGCCCATTGATATTATTGCCTAATATGCAGTGTACTTGCCCAGTGACATTGCCTGCAAAGGAGTGCGATTAACCAATGTGTTTGACGTCCCTTTTTATAAATGTCTGTAGCAAAAGATTCACTAACCTCTGTCTCCATGACAACAGAAGACCACAATTCTCTGGTCTTTACTGAGGTTCTCTTACTGTTCATTTAATCCCCACAGCAGTGCCGATAGTGGTGTTGCACGCGCATGTGCAAATCTTTCCTGCAGCCTGACTTATTGTTTTCACTGCAAGACACGGGTTTATTAATTGAGGGAGCTGCAATCCTGGAAGAACAGAATGCCTTGGGATTGTGGCCACGTGGGAATGGCCTGACATCATATGGGTGGGAGCAGATTGGATGGAAGCACTAATAGGGGATGCTTGATATAGGGAGGGTTGCATATTTCCCCCCTCCATGCGAGTGTGTAAGGGAGGACAGGAGACGCTTTATCATATGGCTAAACAGGTCCTTCTAACCAATGATTTGCCTGTGCCTTAACCTGTGTTGGTTATTGGTACAGAAGGGCTTGTGCATCCCAGGATTCAGCTAGCCATTTCTCTCTACCATAGGGGATAGAGGACCCGGTTATATGGCTGGGCATTTCTCTGTGCAGTTATGAGATCTATTATACGGAATGAATGGGACATGGTCATTTGAATTACTGTAACTTAAGGTTACTAAAAAAAAAAAATTGTGGATGAAATACACCCAATGTTAACTTAACCTATATTATTAGGGTGTCACAAATGGGAGTGAGCCAGTATCGCCCCTAATAGCTTGGTCTTAGTGGAGGTATTATACAGACAATGTAGACACTACAGAACTTTATCTGTCACAGTCAGTATATCCTAAATATATCATGAGAGATTGAGATTTTTTGGACATGATGTGAGATCCTCCTCAAAAACCTCAGAGAAGCAGAATCTCTTCCCCCCCCCACCCTAAAGCTGGCCATAGACGCAAAGATTCAGATCAAAGTCTTTACCATTCCGATCAAATAAGAACAGATCACCCAATGTTCTGCCCCTGACAGCAATTGTACGATACTTATGTCTGACAACACTACTGACAGTCTCCCTCTGAAAATCGTACACGCAGAGATATTATCGGCAGGCGACAGAAATTTTCTAACCTGTCCCATTGACCAAATGACCGATCTCCGACGGACGAAAAATGTCGGGACTCTCCACACATGGTCCGAAAATCGTACGAATCCACGATTCGTACGATCAGATCTTTGCGTCTATGGCCAGCTTAAGACTGGCTGCTTTGTTTCAAAGTTTTTTGTTATAGAAATGCCAGAAAGAAGGGAGCACACAGTCTTGGACTGGCTCGCAGGGATACCAGGAAAACTCCCGTTGGGCCCAGGTGTCATTGGGCCCTCTTGCTTCTAAATATTTAGCCTATTTCATGGTCATTCCCTATTTCTTAATGGGGAAAAAAAGTTTAATAATGGAAGAATATAGTAACTAGATCTAAAAGACTAGGAGAATAAAGAGGTTGAGTGAGGAGAGGAGCAATAATAGTTTAGAAATTAGGCCCACGGTCTAAGTTTTCTGGTGGATCCCTGGCATCCCAGTCCAACACTGGGAGCACAGGTAGTTTAGTTTGCCCATACATACCAGCACACACTAATATTGTCCCAGCACTGCGCATGTTTGTGGTCCTTGTTTAACCTGTTCAGCTGCAGTAGCCAAACTGCCACTTCCCCTTTCCTTAATGCATTCCAGAGGTGCTGGCGTGTGAGAGCACTGACTGCCAGCTCCAGGCCAGGGGTCAGTCCTCTAGGGGCTTACTGTAGGATTCATTTCATAGTGGGTCAGGCAGCTAATACAGAGCTGGAATCTTGGCTGCTAGGGAGAGGATAGAGTCAAATTCTCAATGAGCCAGAATTGAAACGGTGAGTGCTGATGTGATGCTCAAACTGCGTTTCACATTTATTTCAAGTACACGTGACATGCATACATGCATTTTTTGGCTCATAATAGTGTGCTCAGGGTGCTA
Organism: Xenopus laevis; assembly: GCF_017654675.1. Taxonomy (NCBI): domain Eukaryota; kingdom Metazoa; phylum Chordata; class Amphibia; order Anura; family Pipidae; genus Xenopus; species Xenopus laevis. The sequence continues at coordinate 208,348 of NC_054386.1, forward strand.
CTGCTGCATGGGTTTCCCTTAATTGCCTAGCTATCATGGATTTCAGCTGCAAATCCAATCCCAGAATTACATCAACAAGTATATTTGTATTAAAGGCATCTGCACCTCTGGCACTATGGTGCTATAAGACCTCCTCATGGACCTATCATTGCAAATAGGTGCTTGTAGTTTGAATGCTAAGCATGTTTCTCAGGTGTTCTGAAGATGCCTCAGTGGTATTTGATCATTGTAGAAGTTGTCTTTGTTTGTTATGCTAAAATACAGGTGATGTAAGTGCTGTAAATGAGTTTATAAAATGTTTATGGGCAAACACTGATTGTGTATATTTTATCCATCTATCTTTTTGCACCCTAGGATTACCAGCTGGATGCCGGAAAAGAAGAAACCACATGTAATATCCACTGACATCAGAAGCTAAACTCTTTCTGCAAAGCATTATGGGGCCTTTGCAGAGTCTTTTCCTCCTCATTTGTACCTTACGAAAGGGCGCCTCTTTGTTCCCAACCTTTGCGGTGTCGGATACATCTCTTACTCACCTTGCAGTGCATAAACACACAGGCGATGTCTATCTTGGAGCAGTGAACAGGATCTTTAAACTCTCAGAGAATCTGACTGAATTGCGGTCCCATCTCACCGGCCCCATTGCAGATAATTCAAGCTGTTACCCTCCTCCAAGTGTGCGTGTCTGCACCCACAAGCTGTCACCTACCGATAATGTCAACAGGCTCCTGCTGATAGACTACACTGGGAAACGGGTGGTTGCTTGTGGCAGTGTCTGGCAGGGGATCTGTCAGTTTCTACGGCTTGACGACCTCTTTAAGTTGGGTGAACCTCACCACCGCAAAGAACATTATCTGTCAGGGGCTCGAGAGGCAGATTCTATGGCTGGAGTTATTGTGGACCAGGACCTGGAGCAGAGTAAGCTTTTCATTGGTACCTCCATAGATGGCAAATCTGAATACTTCCCAACGCTATCCAGTCGCAGATTAGTGCAGGATGAGGAGAGTGCAGAAATGTTCCGTTTGGTTTATCAGGATGAGTTTGTCTCATCCCAAATCAAGGTGCCCTCTGACACATTGTCCCTGCACCCATCCTTTGACATATACTATGTGTATGGATTTGTCAGCAAGATTTTTGTTTATTTCCTCACACTCCAACTGGACACACAACAGACTTTGCTGGATGCCACAGGGGAGAAATTTTTTACTTCAAAAATAGTACGGATGTGTTCTGGAGACCTTGAGTTTTACTCTTATGTGGAGTTTCCAATTGGCTGCACCAAAGATGGAGTTGAATACAGGCTCATTCAAAGTGCTTACCTCAGTCGGCCTGGCCAGAAATTGGCAGAAGCTCTCGGGATCCCAGAAGATGAAGAAGTCTTGTTTACAGTTTTCTCTCAGGGACAGAAGAATCGCTCCAACCCACCTAGGGAGTCAGTACTTTGTCTCTTCACCCTTAGCCAAATCAACCTTCATATCAAGATGCGCATCCAGTCTTGCTACCATGGAGAAGGAAAATTGTCCCTGCCGTGGTTGCTCAATAAAGAGTTATACTGCATCAGCACGGTGAGTGGGTGCAAAAGCAAAACATCTTCTTTTTCTCTCTATGGGACTTCTTGCTTAAAGTGATGAGCAGCCAGAAGTATTCTTATAGCAACATCACTGATCTTAGTTCATGTATAAAGCAATGAAATACAATAACTGAAAGTGTATCAAAGTAATAATTTCATTTACTGTTACCCTGCATTAGTAAAAGTTCTGTGTTATCTTCAGAAAATAACTATAGTTTATATAAACAAACTGTTGTGTAACCATGGGGGCAGCCATTTAAGCTGAAGAGAAGTCACATAGCAGATAACAGATAAACCCTGTAAAATATTTTGTTTTGTTGCATCTGTTATCTGCTGTGTAGCCTGTGCCTTTTCTCCTTTTTCCCAGCTGCCCCCATGGCTACACAGCAACTTGTTTATATAAACTATAGTAGTACTTATCTGTTATCTACTGTGTATCCTGTGCTTGAATGGCTGCCCCCATGGCTACACAGCAACTTGTTTATATAAACTATAGTAGTACTTATCTGTTATCTACTGTGTATCCTGTGCTTGAATGTCTGCCCCCATGGCTACACAGCAGCTTGTTTATATAAACTATAGTAGTACTTATCTGTTATCTACTGTGTATCCTGTGCTTGAATGGCTGCCCCCATGGCTACACAGCAGCTTGTTTACATAAACTATAGTAGTCTTTCTGAAGCACACACACCAATTTTAACAGTGCAGGGCAGAAGTACATTATATTTTAATTACTTTGATACACTTAAATTTTTTTTTGATGTTACTGTTCCTTTAAGGCAGGGGTCCCCAACCTTTTTTAACCGTGAGCCACATTCAAAAATAAAAAGAGATGGGGAGCAACACAAGCATGCAAAAAGTTCTTGGGGTGCCAAATAAGAGCCGTGATTGACTATTTGGTAGCCTCCTATATGGACTGGCAGCCTACAGGAGGTTCTGGTTGGCAGTGCATCTAATTTTTATGCAGCCAAAACTTGCCTCCAAGCCAGGAATTCAAAAATAAGCACCTGCTTTGAGGCCAGTGAGAGCAACATCCAAGAGGTGTGAGAGCAACATGATGCTCGCGAGCTACTGGTTGGGGATCACTGCTTTAAGGACTTGAATTGATGCACCAAATTCTGGACTTGGTTTAGGATTTGGCTGAAGCCGAGCCCTTTTTTTTATTCGCATTTGTTTGAATTGAAACCCTCAAAAAAATGTCTGTTTGTGAAGGATTTGCATATGTAAATTAGGGTTTGGATTTAGCCAAATATTTTATGAATGTTTCAGGAATTGGGCAAAACCCAAAAAAGTGGATTCACTTTATCCCTTTTTACTGTATGTGCATGTTTTTCATTATTATTGTGTCATTCTCATCAGTCCCTGCCTCAGTTGAATTTACACACCAGGGCTCAGTGTAATCGGGAACCAGTTAAACTGCTGGTAGGTTTTTGGATTGTGGGTAGTAGCTAGAGGAACCCTACATATAAAAACTTTGCAGGCGTATACAGCGGGAATAATAAGTTGAACATGTCAGTGTTTTTCTTTGTTAAATCTATTTCTGCAACAATAAGGTTGCGAAGGAGAGAGCTCTTTGCTTTTACCCATCATGAGATGCTCTTGTGTGATACCTTGCTAATGAGAAACTTTTTTTATAGGCCATCAATTAGCACTAAAGCAGCTGATATTCATTTGCACAGTGTTTCTTTCACACTGATTTCAGCAGGTTTTTTGGCTTTCGGCCCTTTTTGGGCCTCATTTTCTAAAGTGTGTCATTCCACTTTATTACACATAACTTCACTTATGGACTTGTTTGTTTAGAGTTTGTTGTATGTGTGGATTATTTAGGTTCTTGCTGACATCTGGTGTAAATTTCATGTCAATAGCCCCATTAGAAATATATTTACTGAGAAAAACATTAACGTGTTCAATACTTTTTTTCCCCGCTGTACATATATATATATATATATATATATATATATATATATATATATATATATATATATATATATATATATATATATATTATAGTACAAACACCTGCACTCTGTCCACTTTTTTCCTCCAGGCCGGGTGCTCGGTCAAAGTCTTTATATATGCATAGAATGGACCAGCACACCGTTTTCTTCAATCAAACGTGTTTATTCAATACACACTGTGCATCCAACGTTTCGGCCCGCATCCGGGCCTTTATCCTTGATAAAGGCCCGGATGCGGGCCGAAACGTTGGATGCACAGTGTGTATTGAATAAACACGTTTGATTGAAGAAAACGGTGTGCTGGTCCATTCTATGCATATATATATATATATATGCATATATATATATATATATATATATATATATATATATCTCTCTCCTGAATCAGACGCTTGCACTCTAAACCAGTCTTCCATGAACGTGGGTGCTGGGTCAAAATATTTATGTAGAGTTCAAGAGGACCCGCACACCTTGGTTAGTGAACCAAAAATTTCTTTATTTTTCAAACTTGTGCATCCAACGTTTCGACCCACATTAGGGCCTTTATCAAGGACCTTGATAAAGGCCCTAATGTGGGTCGAAACGTTGGATGCACAAGTTTGAAAAATAAAGAAATTTTTGGTTC